>NW_017275294.1:121637-301968 GCF_001594065.2 Cyphomyrmex costatus | reverse complement strand
GGGGGGGGGGGGGGGGGAGGGGGCGGCGGCAGGGAGAAACAATTAGAGTGAAGTGGCTAAAGTTTTCTCAGCAAATATCACTTACGAAAATACAATCGAGACTCGTCGCAATCGAAGGATGCATTGTGGAAAATGGCGGTCGGAAATAATCGGATAATGTTGCTCGCGCGCTAGGACGTCTGGATGAGATGGGGAAGCGCCGAGGAAAACGGGAAAATAAGAGAAGGGAAAGACACACTCACGGATATGATTCGATACGCTTAAGATAAATTGATACGAGATGGATTATGAACGAAATATATATAGGGTTGTATGGAGCACGACGAATGGGTCAACCGTTTGGAAGAGTAACAGTCGATGAAGCGAGCACTGCTGTTAGGAGATTGTTTTTATTTTCGAAGACGTGTATGTACGATGTATAGAATATCGCGTTTCCAAAAAGAGTCTTTAAACTCGAAGAAAAAGATTTTTATTTCCAGAAAATATTGTATTTTAAAGTATGACGGAAATAATGATTATAATTATAACTTATTATTATATAGTTGCGTAAAAATAACGTTGCATCTGGGAGAGAGCGTTTTAAAGCTCAATACGGAAATCAAGATATATATCTCGTATGCGAAATTTTGCCGCAACTATAATACGGATCGATCAATTTTCATGAGTTTTCGAGGCAACGCGCTCTGGAGGTACTCGCGAAATGAATTCACGGAAGGCGGCCGGGATTCTTTATCGGGCCGGTATTCCCAGCGGTATGGGCGAATAAGGTCCGGCCATTTGCGGAATAAAAGCTCCAGGAGAGACCGTCAAGGATGTTGGGGGTACACGTCATGTATGTATCGGGTACAGCCCGTTACGGTGCGAGCCAATGCACTTGGTGTGGCCGCTGACGTGCGGCCGGAAGGATAAATTGAATTATCATAAAGGAATTGCGTCCGAATATTTCGTCCGGCTCGTACGAGTAGATGAGAAGGCGTCGATAGCTTTTCCAATATCGCCACGAGCCGCGCGCACCGGGGACCTGGGGCATCGGGAATTTTAAGAATGGAGACTTCTCCTTCGATCTCGTGCACACAGGCGTGCACAAACACGCGCTCTAAATCCTGTACGTACGATATTTACACTCTCGCGAGGAACCGACGGGAGAATTGCGAGGGAGAAAGAGAGAAATCGGCTTGCACTTCGAATTTTTATCACAATGTCGATTGTCTGCGCCGTTTTCTCGAAACGAGTATGTACTGGCTGAAGAACTGTTTTGAATTACGGTTGAATTTTTAATCGTGAGTATTTTCTTGAGAAACTATTCCTTTCACACTGTACCTGCATGTATACGCTTGATAAGCATTTGGAAATTTGGAAATTTACAATTAGATTAGAATCTGCTGAATTCATTTTTCCACTTAATTAGATAATAGTTAGATAATAAATAAAATGAAGAGGGGAGTGTAAGATTTTGGGGTGAATGTGATGAACAATACTATTATATTATAATATACGTATTAGAGTAGTAATAACCTCTCATTTCAAGCATTCCATTAATAGTACGATATACATATGTAACCGTAAAATGCACACACTTTTTACGATAAATACCATGCCATGTCTCTGATAATAATTTTAAATAAAAACAAAGCCGATTTAGCATTGCCACGCGTGACTGTAATAATTCCAAACGGCAAGGATTTTGTTTTTTGTTCAAATTTATAGTTTATTTTGGTAAATATATATATATACGAAGGTTAATGATTGTAGTTTAAAGCCAAATAACTGGAGCGTCTTTTGAATAAAGGTACTTCCAATTGTTTAAATAATTATCCGCCTGTTTAACTTTTCCCTTAACTGTTCACAGTGTTTCTCCACTCTCCTTTAAACGATAGTCAACAATAATTATAATAATAATAAATAATTAATGCTATATAAAATGCAGTATATGGTTATTTCAGATGAGATTGTAAAAGATTTAATCGGTTGTAAATTCAAAGAACTATACGATGTTTTAAATACCAATGATTGACGTTAGATATAACTCGCATGAATTGATATTATGTCTGTGTATATTCATATGCAACGCATACGATATGTATTCGGATACCTCGGCATATTGATATATCGCTTAATTTTAACTGTATGAACGGCGTACATGATGTAAGCCCAATATTCTAGAACCTGCACACAAGCGGACGCCATACGTTGCATCCTGAGCACAGGCATCAAATACCCGACACCGCCATTATACGCTCATTTCAGGTTAATACTCGACTGATGCTGCTACATCAATCTAACGACTGACGGTGTCGGACATTAAAGTTGGCCGCCGTTGAGGGCTACATTGCCGAACGCATTGTCGGTCTCTACTTTAGATTAGCACAAGTAAACGAGAAATATTCTTCGATCAAAATACCGAAGTTATATAAAACGAAATGATATTTGTTTACGTAATTCGTAAAATCTCTTTCCTGAGAACATTTTTGTGATTATAGTAATTACATTTTTACATAGAATTTCTGTACTGGAGATGTGAATTAATACTCTAATTGAGACTCTTATGTCTGCATATATATAGGATAGCTAAATTTTATATTAAGATGACTTAAAATGTCATTCTGTCCTTTCCATATTTCAGAATTGACATTTTCAAAGCAATTAAAAAATCGAATCCAGTTATTATATTTTAACTTATATATTTTTCCTTCAAATTGAATTAAAATAACATTAAAAGACGAGATATAAATTATGCAATAATAAAACATTGAGTATTCATGTATACAGTTCCCGTAAGTTTCCTATTGAAGTGGCCTCACATTGTGACGCTGCCGCGGAAAAACTGGATATATAAACTTGCTCCGTGGAAAAAGAAAAAAAAAAAATTAGGGTGAGTTTAAAGGTCGTCTCATAAGCGAGTCATTTCGAAGCCTCTTTCCCCTGTTGTCGGCGTTTCTCTCCGCGAGCTCGGCCACCGAGGAAATAACTGCGAGTCGTAAAGTCTCGCACAAACCGCCCTTCGAAAGTCGGCCGCCGAACCGCACCGCGGCGAACGCCTCGTATACACCCGCGCTCGTAATTCGTAATTTAATTTCAGAATCTCCGCCGACTTGGTCGCTGAAGTTAGCGGTGCGGCTTGCGTGTGGCGCACATGTGTGCGAAAACGTGAGTCACTGCCGGGTGCAAAAACCAGGCGAATCGTTAAGTAGCCGCGCGCGCCCACGAAATCGCGTACGGGCAAATGTCATACGTGTGTCTGTATGTAGGTGTCGTATGGGGCCGGGACGCGTCACGAACCCTACGGGGGAGCGCCAAGGGGATGCGAGTTGCATCCAATTCATCATCGCTCACCCTTTGTGTCGCTCGCGCCGGCGACGCGGTTGTCCCGTCGGATTGCGCGAATGGGAGAAAGTAAATTCGTCACGGTATATATATACGATTTGTATCGCCGTCGCTCGCAATTCACGCAACGACGGGTGATTTCTTAAGGAATCCTGCCTACGATTTGATGCACCGGGATTTCATGTTACAATAACGACGCTCTTGTCTGAGTGGTTAGATTCTCCAGACTTATATATCCAAGTCACAAGCTGACAATTACAAAGAGCAGCGTTGGAGACGGAAAATACAGCGGTTGGTAGAAAAGAATTTGCAAATTGTAAGTAACTAAAAACACATACGTAATAGTATCTTTTCCTACGTTTCAATAGAAATTTGATTTAGGATTTAATTGACAAATCTTTTATCTGAAAATTGCGAATAATAATGCTCCATGTTATCATTAAAACAACATTGACTGTGTATATAAAAGTCGTTGATTTCGTCAAAAATATTTGTTTTATTGTTATTAGAAATATGTTTAATAAATATTAAATATAATCCTAATCAAATGATATACTGAAATTTTAATTGATAAACAATTACGTGGTATTCGCGAATCCTCGAACTAGAAGTTATATATATATGTTCTATGATAATTATATTACGAGATAGAATTACGCTATCAAATTTTGATCGACATGTTATTTTATCAAACGCATCGTGCTGCCTTTTTATTATTAATATTAGGTCTACCGCGTTTTAACTAGTTGATCCAGATTTCGTAAAATTATTAGGGGCTTTCCGCGGATGCAGCTTTATTATCTCATTCAGTTTAGGGCGTACCAAAAGGCACACCTGATTAAGAATGCACCCTTCTAACGGTGTCCATGACCCGTGGTTAGGGCTGGTGACATTAATAGCAAGCACCGCCGACGATCCCAACCCCAAGGCTTACCGACGTCTTATATTTAATTCAACGCCGCCGCTAATTCACTCCAACGCATATTCAATTATTTTAGGATACGCGAAATGTTACGTCTTTATTGCTAGAATTCTCGCTTTATCACGGTCAGAACAATAGCAAATGAGAGCTCATTTGTCACGGTCGGTGTAACAATGTGTCAACAAGCTGATTAAATTATATATGTCAAGAGAATCTTTTAATTTTTATTACCGATGATTAAAATATAGGAAAGCTTTTAATATTTCTAAACTTGTGATAAAAAAACAACACTTATCAAATCTACACGAAAAGAATTATTTCTGAAAATTTATGTAAGATATATATTTTTCGAAGAATTTTTATATAAATCTCTCTCACATTCATCAATAAAACTACAATCAAATATAAGATAAGTTTGATCAATTTTACTGAAGCGCATGGAAAAAAATCTTTAAAATATTGTATATCATAACTACTACTCGTAGATTTTCAGAGTAAATTTTAAGAAGCATTCCTTTCGTGTTACATATTGAAAAGACAGATAATGAGATATTAAACAAGTATGACATTATGTAACGATTTACATGTTTCTATCTGCAACGTATTACTTCATCATACAAACTTTATCGCCTGCGGTATCTTATCACATCGTTGTCATTAACGTTATTTCGTTCGTTAGCTTGGATCTCGAAATAAGCACAGACATATATCGCGGAGAAGTATATTGCAATAGTTGTAATGGAGTACCGTGCCGTCTCACCGAGGACAGGACTGATCGTCGATATTTTTCTCGCCGAGATTATCCCTTTAGGGGTGACCCCCTAAGTTTTTACTCGTTGCAACTCGATCTGACCCTCCCCGAAAAATAAGCACGTATCGCACTTGGAAGAAGGAACGAGAATGGAAAAAGGAGATGGCGCAGGAATGGAAGGGCCCGAAGAGAAGATTACGCTCACTTTCGGTCGCCCTGCAGTCGTCCCCACCCCCTTTTTTCCTCGCCTTCCCGACACAAATGCTCTTTCCCTTTGTATTCGCCCCAACTCGATATCGTTTCGCTAGCGCCTTCCAGACGGCGCGAGGAAGTCTGGCGGAATACTAATTCAGGATCGCAAATTTACAGCTTCTTAATTTCGCAGGCAGCTTTATAAAACGGGACCGGGACGCGCCGGCGAGCGACGGTCCGGCATGCCGAACCGAAACGTAACGGCTTCGGCGCCCGCTTTTTCCTGTTCTCCTCGCGCGTTTCCTTCCTGCGCGCTATCGCGCTCAATCTCTCGCGCTTTCGTTCCATTCGCCTTTTCCGTCTCCTTCTCAACACCTCTCCTTGCTTTTTTTTTCTGTCCATTTGTTCTCTCTTCTACGGAATACTAATCGTACGACTCCGGAATAATCAAAGTCGTGCCAGGGAAGCCGAAACGTTCACCGAGCGAAGTATCGGCTACGCTGGTCGCGACATTCCCTTCTTCACTTATACAACAATTTTGTGTCTGTGATTCTCGTCGCTGCAACTGCAGTCTCTTCGAAAAGAATAAGTTGCGTATAATGTATAATAACTATTACCTCTTAATTACTCACCATCCGTGAAGAAAGGGGAAAATAGTATTCCATCAAAATGTACTCATGTTATGATATATAAATAAATTCGTTCTCGCGAAAATATTGTATAGTATCTATCGTACATCACCGTCAGAGAATTATACATTTTCGAATGTTGCAAAATGGTCGAGCCGAACAAACGCATAAACATTTTCAAAGTATAGAGGTGCCGCAGAACCTCCTTCCATTTTTCGATCCGTTTGCCTTTCCGTGGGCGGTACGACTCGCGAGGAACGTACAAAATTTCAGTCGCTAGCATTACCGAGCGTGGAGAAACGATTCCACCGCTCAATTATTTCAGGGCACTCGCGGGTACATGCGTACGTTACGGAGTGATGGATGACGCGCTCAGAAACCCTCTCGCGCCCCCTCAGGCCGACTCACTCACACCCTCCGCCGCCGCCGTACCCTCTTGCGTGACTCTCCCGCCACGAGGGATGCCGCTTGAATAATTACCCCCACGGCGCACTAAACCCGCGTCTGACTCTACGTGAAATCCGAGCACTGAATTCGCCAGACCGCGGCTGCCGTTACTTTAAGGCCGTGCCCTGCCTGGTACTTTAAGGGTGAGTCTCTAATTAATACGCGCCGACCGTGCCGTCTGCTGACCAGTTTCGCAAATTTCCCCGCGCGCTTCGCCAAAATGTAAATCGTTTCTTTGGCCGTTGAGGGCTTCGTTAATCAAAGGCGAATTGCTGCCCGATCTGGTCCGCTAAGGGTGAACAAAATATCTGAAACGTCATGGCGATTAAATGGAGGACGAAAGAGAAATGCGAGTCCATGAACCTTACATGAGTAGATTGTAATTTATGGTGATTAGACATACACATCATAAAAATAAAATATAATCGTTACGTCTCAGATATCTCAATAGCATTTTTCATCATTAAATTAAAATTATACGCTAAAGCATACCGTAATTGTAATTACGCGATTGAAATATCAGAAGCCCAG
The DNA here is from genome assembly GCF_001594065.2 of Cyphomyrmex costatus. Classification (NCBI taxonomy): domain Eukaryota; kingdom Metazoa; phylum Arthropoda; class Insecta; order Hymenoptera; family Formicidae; genus Cyphomyrmex; species Cyphomyrmex costatus. The sequence goes on along the minus strand of NW_017275294.1, from coordinate 295,172 downwards.
GTCAGATTCATTTCATAACCGTAATTTCTGGCAAGTTTTAGGGTGATCACAAGGGGTTTCATAACGGAGAGGGCTGTATATACATGACGATCAAAGCAATCGGTATCGCGATGTCCCTGCTATATACTGATGGGGTGCTCGTAACTGGAAATTCGATTTTGTGTGGGAGCTTTTTTTTCAATCAGTGTTATCGGCCAGTTCAGCAATTTCATCATCAAAGGGTGAACGGACGAGGCGGAGAAGCGTGGAAGCGGCCGAGAGGAGACAGAGACTCGCGGGATAAAACACACGCGGGTTGACGTCGAGCGATTCAGCGTTTTGCCTCCTCTTTCGTCGGGGTTGAAAAAGGACTGGCGACGGTTTAGCGGAGGGCTGCAACCTTCTAGACTTGAAGTCTCGGCACGTCGCCGATGAATGGTCTGACGAGACTCTGCGAGACTTTGCGAGACAATCACTGGGGAAATCTGGGGCCCTGCTGATCTACCCTTCGTCCTCGACTACCTTCTCTTCTCTCTCTTCCTTCTCTCACTCTGTCTCTCTCCTTCTTATTCTCACGTCCCGTTCCTTGTACGATGCGTTCCGCCGCTCCGTCTTGCACCCTTTCATTTCCCGGGACACCGTTGTCTCTCTCTCTCTCTCTCCCCCCCGTTTCGGTCTCACGTGTATGGCACCGGTGACATTTAATCGTACGAACGAGTCGCGATTAAATTTCTCGCTTGTGCTGGAAGATCTCCCAAGTTACTGGCCCCAAGGTGCGGTGCGACCTTTCCGAAGAAAATTGCTGCGAATGTATACTTTGACGAATGACTTTAGCGACTATTAAGCTAAAGGTATTAATGTAATCTGGTAGGTCACTGCAGATTGAACATCCCTTTTTTGGAAATACGAATAAAATTTTACTTGCACAGGTTGCCGTTATCTATTTATTTATTTTTTTTTTTTATCCATTTTGCACTTCTAAACTATTTTGCTTTCAATAAAATAAATGTAATTTACATGTAATTTATACATTTACATAGACGTTTAGCAAAGTCGCCCTTTGCATTCCCACGCGCTCTCTCGCAATTCATCGTTCTAACAACGAATTTCTTTTCGTTCGAGGGTAAAGCTAGGGTGTTACCCTACTCTCTAATTCTCATTGATTCTCCGACTAGCGAGTTGCTGAGGCGGAAAATTAAAACTCTGGTTTCCTTGATCACGCCAACGTCGAAATGAACAGGAACACGACGCGACTCGTAAATAAGATACTTTTTCTTTTTTTCGTCGATAGAACGTCTCGTATTTACTTCCTTCTACTCTCGTAGAATACTTCGGTTTGGGATTCGAGACGTTTCTGAACATCCCGAGTCGTTGAATTTGGTTCTAAATAAGATCGTGAAAGCTTGAGAGCAACACTAGTGTTGACTAGACTGCGTTTAAAATGCAGAATTGCGTGATACCGACTCTTTAATTTTCTACTTTGTCGCGCTGTTTTTTAAAGAGTTTTTAGAAACTCTTTTGGAAAAGAGAATAAATATTTTACAAAATATTGTTTACTTTTTATTTATTATTGTTTGTAGACAGAGATTATCTACTTTTAAAAAATATGAATAATTAACAGATTCACTTTTATGCATCATACACATGATTTATCTGCGATCTTGTATAATTTCGAATCTTCTAATTGAATTTAAAAATTAAGATATATCTCATTTTAATTATAATATTTGCGATTATAATCGTTAAAATTAGAATTATTTTATTAATTCTTTGGTTTTTTAAAGTTCGAAAACATTAAAAGAAAAGAGTGAAAAATAAACACATGCTGTTTATTTATTTATTTGTTTATTAAGTGAAATGAATAATTCTTTATAGAAAAAAATTTCCGTGCCGTAATCTTGGTTTGTTAAGATATATTTACTACCGTTATAAATTCTTAAACTATAGTGATTTGCTGTTACTGCTATAATATATTATGTGTCCAAATTAGTTCAGTCCGTTTTTTGTGTTCAAAAATGCATTTATTTCAAAACAAAATGAATGAACAGATTAATTAAAGTATTGTCAGATATTTCAGCTAAGACATTGATTAGCTATGATATCTATAATAATATTTTAGCTGTCCATATTTTACATCTAACATTTAATTATAACTCGTAGTTTTTTTAGTTACGACAGCTACATTTTTTCCGCGTAGTTCCAATATTAGTCACAAGTATTTTGATTAAAATACTTACATTTCATTTTTTAATTTCAGCCAATTTGTAAAAGATCCGGAATGATGATCATATAGATATCCTGCATGCAATGCATAAAAATCAATTAGATCTGTTAACTATTTATATTTGTTTTAAAAAGATAGAATCTATTTTCAAACAAGAAGTAATTTCGAAAAATCTTGATTCATGCAACGACAATTTTAGCTGTCAATGAAAGAAAATTGAATTGGAACAAACATAAGAAATGCATAAAAATCTTTTAAGGGAATCCCAAAGTCGTCTGTATTACCGACTAAACCACATAATTTTTGTATCGCAAATACTTTTTTTATCATTCACAGATTCGAAAATCTTTTTACAGGATTAAAGTATACGCATTATTACATGCCTGTGAGGTAGAATCTATATGCTGAAAACGATAAAAAATTTCAAATTGAGTTCTTTATCATTTTTCAGTCCAATATGGCGCTCTAGAGTGACGTCGTTGCATGTCGTAACAACATTCGTTTCATATAAAAGCTGCGCAATCCGTACTTAAGAAATAGTAGTGACGAACAAACAGCGTCGAGTGTTTAGAATGGACTTAGACATTTTATCGCGACGAATTTACGATACGAAAATTGACAGGTAATGCGACTGCGTGCATTGTTTGCGTGGGATATTAGTGTGGTAGTATGTAAAAGTTTAAAAGGTATGTCGATGTGTTATAAAACAGCGATATCTGGCGATTTCATTAGAGTTCGAGCTTTGCTTTAGGATCTTAAAAACAACAACGCGACAAAGTAGAAAATCTCCTTAAATGTTTAAATAATACACATGATTACATATAATTTCAACAATGCCATTATTAATACGTGCACAAATTTAGCAAAAAATTAGCAAAAAATTTCATACGTACATAAGCGGAATTAATTTCATTTATCCAAAATTATCGAGAATTTAAAGTTCAGGGATATTTCAAATTAAGCAGAATATTTAATACGCTTTTCAACAGAAAATATTTAAACAATCGATTTGCAGCGCACATTTTATTCTATATTCAGCAAATATTTTCACTTTACATAAAATTTCATATAACCAGCGTACTTTTATATGCAGTATCCAACCTGTTCGTTGATACAATTGATTTCACTGTTCATTTCCTCTGCTGACAAAAAAAGAACGCTCGAAAACGTTCTACTGCGGAGCAGTCTTCCGTATTCCAGTAACGTCGATAATGAGTGCAATTAGCACGCCTAAACGATGAGGCAACCGCGTGAACAACCGACTCGATTATCGAGTACGCTCGTTCAACTTGTTTCACGCTTTGCGAGTCGGGGCTACCGGGAAACGAGCCATTCATGCCCGTGCGGTTGTAAGAAGAGAAAGGTAGAAAACGGTCCCGCTTAACATCTTTATCGTTCATAAAGGTACATCCACAATGAAAAAAGGTGAATTATGCGATATTTATATATAATTATTATTAGTTATTGACTGACACGAAAGTAATGCAAAGAAAGTAAAATCATCGTAATGCAAAGCATCGTGAAAATTTGGGAAAGACAATGCATTCATCTTTATCCTGTATCTCTTTCCATCCATTTTTCCTCTTCTGGTCGTCGTCCATCTCAACGGTAACCCGACACTGCGGTTTGACCGTCTGCAAACCTGAGTGTGAATCTACCAGGCCTCCTACTAAGGTATCCTCTTCCCATGGACGATGTCGTTACGCAAGCATCAAGTATCCCTTCGAGCGAATTTTCGAGGAAAATACCTCGACCGTTAGTTTCGCATACAACGACAACGTTGGCTGGGATGTCGTTGGAAGAAGATTGAATCGGAGCAAACATAAGAAAAGTACATAATTGTGTGTCGAAAGATTTAGACTGAGGAAACGCGGGGTGAGCTTGTGAATAACATGAATTTAGAAGATTGACGCGTTTTATATTTTCATATTTTTCTCATATTAGTTTATAAAAAATCATATTTTCTATATAAAATTGCAAATTATAGAATATTTTATCGAGTTAACATTAAAATATTTTCGGTTCTCTCTTGCTTTGCAGTTTGCACGTAAATCAGTTGTACTATAGTTATTTTGACAATTATACTCGTAAATTATACGCCACGTTTTCGGTAACCACTTGCTGAACGATCGATGCTTGTTTCGACGAAACGATGCAAGCCATTACTGTTAAGCTCCTCCCAGGTGAAATGCACTTTAACGTTGCGACGTAGCGACCCTTTTTGCAGCACTATGGATAGGACAAAAGGGAAAGAAGCGAACAGTGTAGAAAATAAAAGAAGGGAGACTGGAGAGAGTACAGGGAAAGTAAGGCGAGGTATATGTATTTTGCATAGTCTATACATGCATCGTGACAACAAGAAAATTAAGGACTCGTAGCAATAAATCAGTTTACGAAATATAAACGGACAAAAGTTTATCCGCGACAACGACAGAAATTTATTACAATAATTCAATTGTGTCTTGGAAAGGTTGAACAAAATTATTTAACGTAAGAAAAGAATGATGATCGCGGCTATAACTGTTAACATCGCTAAACTTCGCTTCATTTTTCATATTTTGAGGTCTGTCGAATGGTTGCACTACTGTGTCTGTACATTTTTCCTCAAGCCTTTCTGCTTTGTGCTCTATAACACACTTCCACGCCTCTCCATCCCTCGGGGCATTTTGCAGCAAAGAAATGTGAGAGCGTTTGTAACATGGCGATCGAGGTAACTCTACAATTTTTATACGTAAAATCGTAAACCTTCCTTGTTTGCGGATATCCTGAATATTTATTCTCCTTTGTTCTACGCTTTTGTTTCCGTTTCCACTATGAACTTCCTTTGGCAAGTCACTGCGCGCGATGTGGATTTGACTTTTCAAGAATGTCGATAGAGAACTAAAATCAACTGGCAAAGGAATCGACATCTAAGATATTGCACTGTTCTTTGAGTCTACTAGTGATTTATTGCAAGAGATTTCCTCTACGCTGTGATCGTATTTTATATAAAATCTGAATACAGATTAATCGTATGATGGATGGATAATCAGCTGTGGCTACTGAAAAAATTAATTTCATTTACATATATTATAAAAGTAATATTATATATAATGAACGATTTAACTCTTTAATAGGTTTTTTTTTAAAGATTGATAACAAATCTAAACATAAACTGAAAACGAATAGAACGTTTTTCCACAGAATTCGCAATTGATAAACTGTTTTTTCTTATATACGTCTGGTCAATACATCTTACTCGAATTGCGAAGAATATTTGGTACGGGATAACAAATCGGCCGAACTGGAGAAATATATGTATTCGAGAAGCTGCTGTGGCTCCGATCCTATGCAAATCCAGAAAATACCAAGCTTGTAATACTCGTCGAAACGTCTATTCTCGCTAAGGTTCTATTTAAAATCGATTCGACCTGCCTTTCGACTTTATTTCTTCAGAAAAACTGTAGACCACAAAATAGAGATAGACGTATAAATTGTGTAATAGTCATGTTAAAAGACTATGCTATACTTTTAGCTGTATAATATTAAAATTTAATATCGTGATTAATAATTTAATAATTTAATACGAATATATAAAATGTAATTAGAATAGCAACTAATGTCCAAATAAATACATAAATCACGGAAAGTAAAATATTTTACTTGAATATACGATACTTGTTAATAAAAAATTGAATCAAATTATATTAAATAATTCCTTCGAAAATTACCTGGATATATCTTTGTTTTTTGTGGCAGAATCATCCAATCATAAACACGATTGATACAATTTATTCGATACCGGTGCAAGAATAATCATCATGTATTAGTTGTCGTTTTGTTAGCAAGTGCATGAATGTGGGATAGCTTCAAAGACATCTTGTCACGTCAGGCATGAATTTTGAAACTATACGCCGCAAGCCGTCTGCAACACTAAATTCGTCAACGGAACTCAACAGAAATTCGTGTTTGGTGTAGCCCTGGCGCGCGCGAAACGGCCAAATTTGCATTCTTGACCGCACAGAGAACAGCCCCGTCGCGCGGCCAGCAAAGCGGCGGAGCAAGGAGGTGAAACTAAACTGGCACAAACGAGCTAATTTGCTCTCATTAGTGTGACTGCGTACATTGTCCTCGTTATGAACGGTAGTGTGTTAATTACACTTACACGTTGTCCGAACAGTCAGATAATGCATCCGGTCACCCAAGGTTTATTCCGCGTCCAACGTAGAGAGGAGAAACGGAAAGGGCTATCTTTCATGTCAACTCGGCTCCTTCCTGTCATTTCCGAATCAGGAGCAATGGCAACTTTCAAATGTACATTTTCCAACCATAAACCAACGGGTGCTACATTTGCATACCGAAGTGGGGAATAAAATTTATTTTTTAACACTCTATCGGCTATACGTGCGTTGTTTCTAGTAAAAAAAAAAAAAAAAAACTACAAATAATTTAAACTTTAAGTTGAATATAAGTGATTACAATGTCAAGTACATGCTTTACAAATGTCAATCGATCCCAGTGAACGATCGTAATCGAAGAACAGTCCACTAGCGCATAATATGGACGAATGGCGAATGATCCATAACTGCCATCCTCCCGTTGCGCGTGTATTCCCACACGAGAGATTTTTCCTCGCTGTTCCATTTGACGGAAGAGCACCGTTGCTGTAATGCGTGTGATAGTCGCGGCATTGCGTCGCGTCTCGCCTCAACTTATATATCCACCGTGGCCGAGTTCCACGAGTGTGTCGGTGTGTGCAGGACGCGCGAGAGAGCGACGGGGGATTTTAGTTGTATTTTATTCAGCCACTTTATTCCAAGACTTGTCGCAGTTTTACATTTCCATCGGCTACAGGCAGCATGTGGTGCACCGTCGGCTATTTCTACATACACGCGACGCTTTCACGACGGCAACAGCAGCAGCAGCATCAACTCCTCTTCCATTTCCACCCGGTTTTCGCGGGCCACTTACACACAGTCACCCTTAGTCGCGACGACGGTGCACAACCGTCCCCGACACTCCATCTTCCGCTCCTTCTTTCACTTTCCGCACCACCGTCCCCGACGCTTTTCCTCCTCCTTTTCCTCTTTCTCTTGTCTTTCCCTTTCTTTCGTCGCCCATGACTCGAAGAATTTCACTGGCTCCCTCTCTGCCTCCGACGTCCACCCTGCAGACTTCATTCCGTCTTACATCCTTCACCTACTCCTCACCCCCTTCCTACTGTGCGCCTCACAGTTCTTCTCCCCCCGCCTCTCTGTTCCCCGCGACACGCCTTCCTCGGTATCTTCATTACGCAGCTTTGTCACTACTCAGCGAGCTCACTTAATTCGCATAATTCGCGCAATTTCTGTCTTTCCGACACGCCCCCCTCGTTTTTTCGTTGTCGCGCCTCCACGAGGCGAGGGGTTCTTTCGAAAGCACAGCAGGCGTCCGACGCCGTCTACGAGATTTCGGAAGATAATATTTTCTTCAGGAACGATGAATGAGGAATTTAACGATTTTTCCATTTTCTACACTGTTCTGTTGCAATAGTATCGCACAAAAATCTTAAACTTAAATTAAAAATAGTCTTTAACGTGACACGTTAAATATCAGTAGGTATTTCTTGTTTCTCAAATAAAAATAAAAGACCCATCAGTATGTAAAGGGATTGAATTCAAATCTCTATTGCTATTATTTTAAAAATATATCTTGGATATATAAGTAGATCGAATGAAGAGAAGAGAAGAATTACAATTTTCTTTGTCAAATCAATATAGGCAAAAAAACATTTTCTCTGAAAGACGCAACGTCTTTAGTGCTTCGCCTGCTACGGTATTCTCAGTCATTAATGACGGGGGACGTGCATCTCGAGTACCAAGAGGATTTCTTCCTAGAAACGAGAGATTTTCTTGCTTCTCCCTTTGCTGCTCTCCCCTTCTCTCTCTCTCTCTGTCCCCGGTTTGTGTCGTGCCTATTTCTCTAGTTCTCTCCTTCATTGCGAGTCTCTTCTGCTTGATCTCTTGGATGGAGACGTTGCGGTCGCTAAATGGATTCGTGCGCATTACCGCGTCAGTCTGAATGTGGCTCAACCCGTGGAGTAGTACACCCTTTTTACCCTCCCATTAGATCCGCCGCGTCTTTGTCGATACACGCGAGCAATGTATATTGTACTCTTTATACCGCATGCCATATATCGAGCCGTATTAACAAGCTATATTTAACCATCGAATCGATATCTATTGTACATAAGCACACCTGAAAGTTTATTTCGCAGGATGTGAGGAGCCAGTCCTACGGGGTCTTCACGTTATACAACTTGTCCTAGTTTAATTCGCGCTTTCACTAATAATTCGTTATATTCACTAACTTACGCGTTTTTCCTCTGGCGGCCATAAAATTACAGACAATTTTCAACGCTGAACAATCTCAACCATCTGCGCCACAAAGTTTTGCGATGACGTCATGGTGGCGAAACTCTCAACCGTATTTATCGCACTGAACGTTACTCGCTTTGTACGATACCCGAAAATATCGTTCAAAATAGGAGCGCCGTGCATCACCACGATTGGTTCAATTCGCGGTATTGCTCATGCATCGTTGCCCTTTCATAAACTCACTAAAAAATAAATCGATAAACATGTAGATGCTAAAATAATTTTTTACAATTTATTATTGCAGCAAAAGATGATACGATTGGCTTCAAAAATTTTTTGTTATTTTTGTAAATATGTATATATATATATTCAATAATTGAATTGTCTCTATATTAAAATATTCTCTGTATTTTACATTTACAATTTTGAAATTTTAGATTCATTAACAGGAAAATTTACATGTGTATCATTTTCCAAAACATTTGTGAGGATATATTTTACAATGAGAATTAATTTTTTAATTATCAAGAGCTATCGAGGATTACAGAATTGTGATTGTGTACACATATATTTTGTATATCACCAAAATATATTGAAAAATAAACATAATCTATTTTTCGTACAAACATAATAAAATAAAATCATTTTCATGTTATTTTTTTTTTGCAACCAATATCGTAGAAAGCCGGAGCAAACAATAACAAATCGGGCTTAACTGAATTTTAACACTTGCATTTATACATATTTATTTATACGGCGTAAAGTCTATGTATAACATATATCACGGAATTACCATAACATTATCTCTTTTTGTCAAATATTTTTATATTTCTTTATACTATAAATACCAAAGTTTTTTTTTTACAAAAATATAGTAGGAAAAGTATATTGGGAGTACAAATTAGTTCGGTCCGTTTTCCAAAAGATGATCGCCTCCAAAGACGAGTTATTTTTTCGAGATGAAATTCGAAAATTGCCCGAGAGTTGGGAAAAAGTAATGTGGACAATACTTTAATTAATCTGTTCATTAATTTTGTTTCGAAATAAATGCATTTTTGAACACAAAAAACGGAAATTTGTACACCTAATACTTGGAGTTGAAAAACTTTCTTTGCTTTTGATTATGTGCGATATTTAATAACAATCAATTAACGTAGTTGCAATTTTTTGTCATTGTGACATCTTATAGCGATATCTTTTTCATTTAATTGATGAGATATTATTCTAACAAACCAGGGGATCATTATAAGTACTAACATTTGAAATACAAATGTAAAATTATGGAGAACGAGAGATTGCTGAAAGAGGCAATGTTGTTAATCATAATACAGTTTCACTTTTAAATCAAAGAACTCGTTTCTGCAGCTTCATGAAGATGAGGATCGAGTTTATCTTTCACTTTCTATCCATACTGGTGCCCTATAAGAGCTCGCTCGGATACGGCTCTCTTTTAGGATTCTCCGTGCGGTATAATGGAGTGATACGAAACAAAACAGAGAAAACAAAGGAAACCGCAGGCACGAGAGTGGGTTTCTGGTTCGGACTAGCCACGTGCTGGTGTTACCGCAAAGCATACGCCAGCATACGCGACCACGGGCGATACACGCGGACAAGAGTACACCAAGAAGATATAATGGACAGCTGGCAATTCTCCGTCTCTTTTTCTCTCTCGCGAATGAAAACTGTCTATTGAAGAGCGCCGTTGTCTTGTTTCATTCATTCACTATTGTAGCTAATTATAAACAAATGCTACGGTTAAGACGGAATCACACGATGCTCGGTTCCTTGAATGATATGCGTGCATAGGTATGTACCTGTTCTGATGCATGCTAGAATACGTTCATGCATTGAACGGTGTATACTGATTTCTGTACATGATTTTTATGCATTATTTCGAGCTTGTTTCTTTATATGCACTAATCAATGCATGATTAGTATTCTAACATGCACATCATTCAAGAAAACGAGCATCGTGTGATTCTATCTTTAAGGCGAATGTCCCGATTTCTACTCACTATGAACACGTCTTATTAATATAAATATTCTATTGATAGAATAAATTGCAGGAAGGTTAATTATAAATTATTTATATTATAAATAATTTAGACGTGTTCATAGTGAGTAGAAATCGGGACATTCACCTTATAGGTGTTCTTGTGGTACATCCCCGTTCTCAAGGATTTTTGGCTTAAATAAACTGTTTTTAAATTTATTTGTATATTTTCCAACAAATATCACTAAAAGTAGTAAAATTATTTATGAAGGAAAATACTTGAATAATTAGACAAGTATTATACAACTCTAGTATGAAGTATTCTTATTACACTTTATATATGTTGTGATACATATCCCTGATGTTTTCAACTATTCTCAAGAATTTTTGACTTAAATAAAGTGTTTCTAAATTTATTTGTATATATTTTCCAACAAATATCGCTAAAAATAGTAAAATTATTAAAAATGTACATTGAGATAAGACTCAATATGTTTAAAACAAATAATATGGAGAAAGAGGGTAAATGAGCCAATAAATTACATTAAAAATCCTATTAAATTTATTTAATATATTGCGAAGAATATTACTTAAATGTGGCGTTTCGTCCCAGTTTCCACTACTATTCATACTAGCCATCAGAGGTCTATCGATATTCGCAAATTCTCGAAAGTGCTTTGACATGCGTATATCTCTTTATATAAATTCTCGGTTAAGTAACTCTCCCAGGCGTCTAAGGTAGGCTTCCATTACAATGCCTTACTGATGAGTCCAGTAGTAGAAGCTGGGACGAAACGCCACATTTAAGTAATATTCTTCGCAATATATTAAATTAATTTAATAGGATTTTTAATGTAATTTGCTCTCTTTAATGGCTCATTGCCTTCTTTTTTTATATTATTTGTAAAATTATTATTTATGAAGGAAAATACTTGAATAATTAGGCAAGTATACAACTCTAGTACGAAGCATTCTTATTACGCTAAGAATGAAGTGCGTCCTTTTATTGTACATAAACGTCAAATTATTGAACGAAGAGGGAACTACCGTTTATCAATTATTAACATTCGCAGCTCTTAGTTAATATTGACACTTTCATGCGCTTTGTCGCGCGTACGTCGCCTTGCTGGCCAAACGATGCATGTTGCAGTCGAGCCGAATAGCGATGGGCCGATCGTACCGCGATGTTAATTCCTGAATTATTCCCGCCAAATCGAATCCCTATTTATTAATTAACCCGCGGCACGAAGCCCGCCCTGCCTGTCTGTCTCTCCTGCCCGCATCTGTGTCGGTATATGGCATGGGACGCGACGCGTGCTATACTCGCAGAGCAGCGACACGTATTTCCGGGCAAAATTGGGCTGACATGCCGCGCGCGGAATACACATTGGGGAGTCGGGAGTCAGTCGATTCGATCGTCGGACGATTGCCTGTAATGCCGGGTACGTGTAATGCAGTGGCGCGCCACCGTCACGCGGGAAACTGGAGCTAACAAGGTTCGCTGCGAGTATACCGCGGTATCAAGGGAGCTCGACGTCGTCTGGATGCGAGAGAGAGAGAGACCGCTATGTAAATGAATTAATGCGTCGTTACAACTCGGACAATTGTAATATTTATTCGTGCGTTGTACTCGCGGAGACAGCGGAGAACTGTTTTGCCAGGCTGGACAATTCCCACCTGAGAGCAATAAAATCAAATGCAACGCTATATGGTACCATTTGCGAAAACGTTCGAAAGTGGAAACGTTTCAAATTTGACACTCTATATATACGGTAAAGATAAAATAAAATCATCACTTATACGACAGGTCGATATTTGTCGATTTATATTTGTTCCCTTTCCGCCTCCGCGTGTACTTTTTAAATGTTCGTTGAGGTAGATTTGCACTTAACCTTGTAGGTTATCTGGCTTTATCTTTCGTTACGTATTTACGTCATGAATATTGACGTCATGAATTTTAAAAGACGGAGTGTCCAATGCTATCGCATAGCTGATAACGATACATTTCAACGGTGGCATTGTCAGGGGAGTTTATGATAACGGTCGGCAAGAATTAAACGCGTAAACGAATTATATCACTGCCGTATCGGCTAATTATAATATTTATCAGGTGCGCACACAGCGACGATCCCGCAGCGTCGTCGTCCCGGCATACAAACCGGCGCCACCGGCGAAACCGGTTAATATGCACGTACATAGTGGTCCAGCAAAATAGCGGATACACGTAGGCCGTATACGCAACGCGCGCGCGTGTTACGTAGATGCATCCTGCACCCTCCCGTTTAATATTTCAGTTCAGCCACCACCGCCGTCGCACGCGGGTTGCGGGAACTCTCGTCCTCTCCTCCGCGTGTTGCCAATTCCCATGAGTTTGTTGAAACAGCGACGGACTCGCATTTCCAAATCCCCGACCTCTGCCTCCGCGAAGTAACGCATTGCATTGCGCTCTCCCTCAAAAAACAGCTTCGTGCCTTTGAACTGAGCGAAGAACTGGGCTAATTGTAATGGGTTTCCTACAAAATGCCATTAGTCAACACTTATATCACACACACTAGTGGGTAAGTCAGAATTATAAATCATATAAATCTTAGGAGACTTGCATCTAAAATAAATCATATTGGACCGTCCAATTTTCAGATTATAGGTGAGTGTGAGAAAATACCATTAGCAACTATTTGTGTTATTCTATCTTTATCATTAGATGAAAAACAGAGATGGAATGACACAAATATCGCTAATAGCGTCTTTCCAAACATATCCTATATCAATTTTGATTAGTTCTCTCGCGATAAAAACTACATTTCGTAAAACGCATGATATATCATTTTGTCCTTGTTGTTTACCGAATATTAAACAAGGATAAAATGGTGCATCATGCTTAATATATAACCAGGAGAAAGATGACAGACAGTCAAACACGTTACTTTATGATTAATCAATCATAACTGAATCTGAGTTTTAAATCACTGTGAAATAGAATTTAGCCTTCTTCACGCAGTCACTGGTTACTGATTTATTATTGATTTGTAATACAATTCGCTCCTGACCTTTAATCCATTGTAACGGCTTATTGTAGAATGTTCATAAACGATATGGAGCTAGTACGAAATATACGCGACGATACGCGAGGCAAGCTGCACGAGACTTTTATCGCCGATCATAAGCAACGTAATAATTCTGACGATATAACTTGGAAGGAGTTGCTATCTGTAAGGATTAGCGACACTGAGAAACGGTAAACAGATCGTGAGAGTAAATATTTATCTAATAACGTAATTTGCATTACAATTATTTTAATATCAAACTGCTTTTTGTATATAAATACTATCATACAAAAGGTACAAGATGAACTTCAGCTGATTCTCCTTAACGCAATTACGTACCGGACGCGTGCTGTTCACAGTCACGTCGTTATCGAACGTCATTCACCGTGAAGAACATCGTGATATTCTGATGTTAATCGAGCGTTCCGACGGTCGCGAAACCACCCAAGTAGAGAAGCAGGAATGGGCAACACGTGTTCGCAGACGCGGATAGCGAACTGTTTCGCACGTCACGATTAATCTTACATGCGTTCTGCGAAATGCGTCTCACGCGGCGAACACAAGCGTGCGATCATGAGGAGAATCGCAGTGACAGCGTACAGTCATCGGTTTAAGGGAAAGATGCTGGGAGATCAGAAGATGACATCCGCCGTGATCACCGTGATGAAAGGCGTGCACTGGATGCTGCAGGAGGCACGATCAAGTTATAATGACGATGTTCCCTTATCGGTGAAATCTTTTGCGCGTAGGTAGAATCTTCCCTTCGATTCTCGTCTTCTCTTGTTAACCGCTTCGCAGCTCTTCTCTCTCTCTCTCTCTCTCTGTGACGTGATCCTTGAATAAAATCTTGTTCAAGATGTTCTCTACGAGAAATTGTTCATAATGCTACGTTACGTGGCGGAACGTAAAGCAACAAAAATATCAGAAGCCGCCGTCAGCTTCGCTAAAGGTCGAAATTTGCATTGTCCGGGAATAATATTCATATAAAAGGATTGAATACGTGCCGACAATATGCCGTATGTATCTTTTTTGTTCAGATTGGAGCGATCTTCAAGTGACAATTAATCAAGAGCGCGAGACGTTTAGCTGGCTCGCGATTCATTGTGACGTGTTTATACCACTCGTAATTAATTACGAATCACGCGGACTGTCTTCCAGGAACGCTTTTGTTGTTTAATATGCCCGTAGATCGCGTCGTACGCCCGAAAAGGTGGCTATTCAACAAAATAGCGCGTCAACCGGGACAAAGGCGTACGTCATTGCTGCGGATACAGAGAGAATGAAGATTGCCGTCGTCCAATGGCGCGAGGTAGAGGCGCACAATTTGTCAAACGTTGACGCTAAGCCGCTAACTTTGCCGTGTAGCGTCATAGCTCATCTTACGAAACCCCGTTGTGAGACTTCCACCTTCCCGTCGTCGCTGTCATCTGAAGGTTACCGCGTGGTTCAGATCCACCAGTTGTTCTCGCCAACCAAGCGTTCCCCCGGTATTTTGAGAGCTCTCGCATTCTATCAACGCAAACGGGATTCGCGGCTAATTGTACCAGCCCATGCAAGGTTGAGCACGAAATTTTCGACGTATATACCAAATGGCACCAAAACGTATAGGGGAGAACTTCCTGGGATTTCGGTTTGAATCGTGATCATCGCTAATTATTTTTATCTCTATTATGGTCGCACACACAACTGTCATCGCCTTGATTATAATTTATTTAATCCTATCGTTTACTTATGGTGTAGTTGAAAGTAATAAATAAAATAAAACTGTAGAACTTCCTGAAACGCGGTTGAGGGAGTATTTAAAATCACGCTTTTACGCGCGTGATTTTTTTCATGCGCACAAATTGAACGTCCTGCGACATGCATTTAAAGAGTTGAAAAATTGAGCTGGCCTATATTTCGTTTCGAATGGCGAGCCTGCAAAGTAAATTCACGGACGGGAGTATCCTGGAAAACGACATGTGCGCCAGTTGGCAACTGTTCTGCGGTTATTGGAAGCGTATACAGAGTCTAGTCGTTCGCCGGAACTCGTGACATTTCGACTATCGGGGAATTATTAGAGGATAGAAAGTGTGGTAGAGTGAATGGCTGATTAAATGGCAGCTGTATTAAAAGTTTGATGCGGCCACATTCTAATGAATTTCGAAACTCGAGATCATCCTCGCTCACATGTCTCATGCAACATAGATTAATGAAATTCTGTATCTAGGTGTCGCGTTAGATGACATAATTCGAGAGTTGCGTAAACATTTTTTTAAACGTATGTTTTATAAATTAGGGTATTATATATATCTGCTTGAATATTATTTGGGAAATGTCCCATAGATGAATATCGCTATTTTTTTCTAGTCAACTAAGATCCAAGCTAGACTGTATGTATATATAGTTATGTTCTTACATTAACGGTCTTTAGTATTGAATTGTTTTTCTAGTCATATACGCATCATAATTCTTTGCTACAATAACATGTTTGATGAACCTCATTCCGGTTCTCATTTACATTAAAAATCTGGTGCGCATACGTAGTGATGCGTCGACATTTCATGATACAGCGAGTGTCTAGCGGCGAATCAATAAGCCCGTATTTGCGCGCCTACATCTCAAACAGTCGCGCCTTGCTAATCGCTTTTGCTGACAATATATACCCAGAGGAGTATATACCCACAAGTCGGATCCTTGCATCGGCATGTGTGATTCTAACTGCTCGATGAGTTACACGAGCCGAAAACCATGAAGCCGGGATGTAAACGCCATACGTCGAAACGGAATTCGCGTATGTATAATGCTGCTCTAGTATAATATAATTGTCGAGCGTTTCACTTGAATAGTTATCTTTACTCAACTGGTGCCACGAACCGTAACAATTAATAGTTTGCTTGCTTAAATAGGCTTACATCTTTTGAAACGACATATATGCATTACGTGTGCACTATTAGGGTTATGACACGCATAAAACTTAAGCAGTAAAACATAAGTAGTAAGAAAATGAACACGTTCGATTTTTGCTACGACTTACTTAATCTTAAAATCTCTACTGCGATTGGCCAATTAGCTTACGATTTACTGCTCAAGCTTTTTTGTGTGTCGTGGCCTTTAGACAAAAGTGATATTAGCATTTTCACTCATTATGCAACATGTGTCAAGGTAAGGAAGATTGATCGTAACAATCAGGATACTTGCGCTTGAAATGTTTATCGTTCCATTTACGTCTCAATTATCTAGCATTAGATTGTTACAAAGCGGGGAACACCTCGTTTCCCATTCAGTACGCTTAATTGCCGAGTCGCGGTCCGAAGAACATCTTGAAGAACATCGCGTAACCGATGAGCGGTGCATGCGTTACGACGGGTAATAACACGTTTGCCAATGCTAGTGACTTAGGGAAGGAGCAATGGGGTTAAGTGGCCGACAAATGTAGCAGCTGGCACGGGTAGAACTCGTCTTTCCTACTCGATCACAAGATCGATTCGGCGCTATGCGAGAGTGCGCGCACCAAGGACGCCTTTGGCGACATGGACAATCTTGGGATTGGGAGTTCGGGAAAGTCGTTGTGCTCGGTGATTACGGTTAAACCGTCAACGGTACCGGCTGGTTGGCTTCGAAGTCGGTGCCAAATTACCAACATCGGCGAGAACCGGAGGGACCGCTTTCCTGTCCAATCTAAACAAGCGGAGCATAAAGTTACCAACTTTGCCGACGCTGCCTCTCCTTGTCACCAGCGCGCCGTTAGCAGTCTGGACGCGGCGGAGAGGTGTCCGGGTGATACAATGAGCGACTAAATAAATTAAGCTGGCAATTTGAGAAGTCGTCGATTTCGTATACAGTACGCTTTGATTTGTTTTCTGTTGCGCGAATAAATCGTTTCAACGATCTATTTATTTTCAGACGATCAAAGTCCGAGCAATAGCGAAAAGAGATTATTTTCAGTGTATAAGAAAATGTAATAGGAAAAGCGTCTTAATACAGTTACCGATATCGCTTTTAAATCTGAGAGAACACGCAGAACATGAAATAATATTTCTCTGTTAACATTCCTTTAATACTTACTAAAATTGCTGACGTATACGAAAAGTTGTACTTTTCTCTCTCTTTTTCTGAGTTTAATCTCTTCACAAACTACTACTACATGGAAGTTCAATGTTAGATAAATACAAAATAATCGCCCTCTTCATCTTGATATACAGACCATCGATATCCCACTGACCTACTTACGCGAGGATTCTCTTTATCGGAGAATGGAAATATTATTCGCAGATAGACCCTGTCCACTTCAATTTCCGGGATTATTTCCTTTCTTCGTCTATTTTCTCTTTTTATGTTCTTTTTCTCTCTTTCGTTTTTTTTTTTTTTTTTACTTTTGTCTTCGCCTGCGCCTTTCGCGGTCTTTACGACCCTCTGGAGAGATCGATGTTTCCGCTTCGAGATACTCGCGTTACCCCATTTTCTAGGACGGCACTCGACCATAAAGGGAGATAAGGAGAACGAAGTTTCACGCGGGTAAAAACTTCTAATGCCGCCGCCCGTTCGCGGGCATTTAAAATCCGTAAATTTTCATAACGCCCGTCCAAAGTTTCGCGCCACTCGCCATTAGTAAGCAGACGCTCGTCGTTTTCTACTAAGGATACCGATACGTTCAAACAAGTTCCCCGTCTTTTACAATGTTAACAGTGGGTCACGTTCTACTCGCGCATGATTTTCTTTAAAGTCGAGTCTACCGCATGCATAAACACACTATGTGCCGCGTCGTAAATAGAAGTTACACGAGCTACGATACGGAGTCAATTTTCAAACTTTGCTCTTCGTTAAATTACAGTTGTTATACACAAATACATATATCGGTGTGTAAGTTTCTATAAAAGTTAGGCGACGGACACTTGAAATTACTTTAGACGAATTCACTTAGATGTCACGATATTAGTCGGAGGTCTTAAAAAAGACGTTTATATTATAGTTCCCAAGTGTCAGTATTTTTCCAACTCGTGCAAAGTCCATATTGAGCTTCGTTAATTATGATCAACTCGAAATGTCTCGAGCTGTGCAGCTTGTTGACTGTCGACGATATTATTAAAGGTTAGATTAGGATTCTCGGATGATGCTGCACGAACTATTCTCTATGGATATAATGGTAATTAGTCTTATCTGCAACCAGCAAGATTGCACGAGAGGGCTCAAGCAAGCAGGAGGTATGGCAGGGAGAGTTTCCAGACTGAATTCCTGCGCGTTTCTCTTTGCGTCTACAGTGCTGCCTAATATCCTATGTCCTGACAAAATCTAACGTCGGATCTCGACGTTCTCGGCGTCGGGGAGAATGCCAATTTCACTCTCCCGGAAACTAGTTCTGAACGAGTTCGATTATCTTTTCGGATATAGAACTCGGCATTTTGCAGAAAAACTTTTCCTCGATTGCGTCTAACGAATGCAAAGTAACGTCAAGGATATTGTTTCCCGATCGATGCTTTCAGTGAATTTAAATCTTGGAAAAAATCACTGAGTATTCAGTATTTTAATTAACACCCGAATATTATCCACGAGTGAACGAGCTTTATATACATATATAAGATAAATTAATATAAAAATTAAACTTTTTCTTAGAGAGGTTTAAACCAAAATGCAACATCATTTTTGTAACATCAATCTGTCTTGTAAAAATATTTTGAGATATCTATTGTACATTGACTAAAATTTATTATCAAAAAGTCTCCGGTACGATCCTGCCTGACATTTTCTCTGGACGCGTTCATTGACACAGCACAGACTCGTGTCGCGAGACGCGACGTCATTACGCAAATCGTTTTTATGCGGATGTAAGCAGCATCGTCGTCTGCGTGTTTTCGTCGACGACTCTCTAGAGAAGCCGGTTGCCTATCTATTTAAACGTCGCGGTGCGCGGCGGTTCGCTGGAGGAAGCTGGATTCACGAGGGCTAGAACGCGGAGCGTATACATACAGCAGAGGATCGCTCCGCACTTCGGGTGAAACTCGGAAAAAGAGTGTATACGTGCATTTCACCGAGGACGGTTTTAGAGACAATCGAGCCGGAGCTTGTTGCGTAGAAAAAGCACGACCGTACGTTACGTCTGAAAACGACGCACTCCCCTCTCATTTTACGTATGCGTGTAGGCGTGTACGTGTATCCGCAAACGAAAAAATACCTACGTTCCCAGGGTACACTCCACGCTCTTGCTCCAGGTACGTTCAGACGGGTGAACCTGAAGAGACAGCAAGGAGGAGGAGGGGGGAGGGGGGGAAAGGGCTGCAGATTCGAGGAAGAAGGACCTCTTGACGATTCGACTGCGCACTCCACCAAATTATTTACAGACAAGCGCATGCTCTTCTCTCTACGGTTCCATTTTGTTTTTTGAAAGCGGAAGGGAGAATAAATTTTTATGTTCTAATTTAACGTTCCAACGCGGGGAGGAAGAGGAGATGAGCTTTCCTTCCTCTTTCAATGAAATCGATTCGAGCGTCGATGACTGAATTCTCTAAATCATTATATTTCCTATATCGCGTCTAAGAACGGAAGGAAGTATAGAAGTCAACTGATTTCTTTCCCCCTGTGACGAGGATCGCCGAGTCTAAATACGCGGAAAAGTCAAATTAGCCATAATGTAAGATACTGCATCTCGTCTTTTCTTACGACTAGTGCTCTGCTCGATTAAGGAACGCTGAGAGGTCAGCACCTTGACATGCCCCTCCCTCTCCAGACGAAGTCTAGATAAGCGAGTCTTCGAAGAGCAGTTCACCTTAAATAATTCTGCGTTGCGTATAGCGTAGAATTTTATCGGAAATATAACCGTAATTTCCTTTCTTGTCTTCCCTGTCTTCTCTTCCTTTTCCATCTCCGTTGTCCGTAAAATGATCATAATTCAACGTAATAAAATAGGAACGGGGAGTTCCTTTTTTGTTCGTTACCATCCTTCGCCTGTAAATTGTCAATAGATGTAATTGTCAATAAACTGAAGGTACGTTTTCATGGTTCAATGTTGTCGCTGAATTTTTGGCATTGCAACAAATTATTGGCTTGTTCGAAAACGCACTACCTTTTCGCAGCGAATTAATGCAAATAATCTTTGCGATTTCGCAGCGCATACTCAGATTGCAGATGAGAATTACATACCTATACGAGCCAGTACATGTTTCGAGCAAATCGCCTAGCATTACGATGAAGCGCGTCTGCCCGGCGGCCGCGATTAACTTGACGTGTTCTGAGGACGCTTTTTGCACGATAGGGAGCGTCGGCAGCGTAAATGCGCCTTACCGTTGAAAGACGTTACGCGCGTGCGGCGCGAACGCTCGTTACGTTTAATGAGAACGCGCGGCGAGAGTAACGCGAGTAATAAACTCGTTGTGAACTCGCGTCTACGAGAAGACGTAGTCTAACAAGATGTAGATGTATCTGAGGGGGATAGGGAGTAAACATATAGCGCGCGTGTCGCACCGCGGAACCGGAGCGGCAGAGCGTCCGCCCGATCCGTTTCTCTCATCCGTTTCAGGGGACGACGCGACGCGACGTGAAAATCTTTGACGCGACGCCTCTTGCGATCGCCCCGAAATGTAATAGCGTGTCATTAGATTCTAATGTGTTTGCAGGTTCTCGCTCTCTCTCTCTCTATCTCTCTCGCGCGCGCGCGCGCGCGCATCGTCCATTCGCTGACAACGCAGTTTACGAACCTGATACAACCTAATTACCGCGTGTGCGCGCCAGTCTCTCGGCTGCGTCTAACCTGTTATTTCCACCCGATAGTATGGGCTAATGTAATTATATATCCATCCCGCTTTTGATGCGGCTTTAATCCGGTTCACTCTCCGCCATCATAACGCCCCTCTGCCGTTTCCTTTCCCTCTTTTCCTCTTCCCTGCTCTCTTTCTCTCTCGTTTGCTCGCTCGGCTCGCACTCGTGGTATTATCAAAACGAAACAACGAGTTATCGGTCGTTCTACATTCAATCGCTGTATCGTGCGTTTCGACGATTTCACTGTCAAGTATTCTTTCAAACGTAGAATCTCAAAAATGGTTGAGGTAATCAATTTTCTATGGTACGTAATATATATACAGTACAAAAAGATAACGTGCTCATGTCGAGCCGATGAACGAAATTAAATAATGAAATTAATGATTATATAAAGATACTATTTTTTATATGAAAATCTAGCGCGCGTGTATCGTAATATCATAATATTATATTCAATACAAGATTTACATGAAATATTAAAAAGTTGCAAATATCGATGATAATATACAGGATATGTTGCCTTCATTTTTGTTATTATGATAATAAATAATTTAAATTTGGACTAGTGTGAATGTGAAAAATTCATAATTGAACTACAAATTTTATCAAAAATGTTCTATTATAGAAAAATATTTATTCGTGTATTTATTTTAAAACTGGTGGTTTTCGAAAATATTTATTTATGAATATTTTATAATTATTGTACGAGTATTTATATTTATTTAAACAAACTGTAAACTAAAAAAAACTCCAATAAGCAACTCTCTCTCGTTAATTGATAACTATAGTGCGATCTGTAGTAAATATTTAAATATATATATATTTGTGGTGGAAGATAATTTATTTTCATGCTAAATTCTGCTATATATTAGATTTACTCTTCTATTTAAAATTTGATTATCGTTAGGCCAACGTAAATTTCTACAATACATGACAAACAGACAATACATGAGAAGCCGCAAACACATTAATACGAGAAGTAACATATCGTTTAAATCAACGAGGTAAGAGATATTTTATCGACAGTGAAACACGATATATTCGCGCCATTCAGACGGTAATTTGTAGCAACGATTCCTGTTTCTGGATATCGATTACAAGCTGACTCGTTTTAATTCAGTTTCCCCCTTCGTCCGAGAGCCTCGCGAGAGTCGATACTTTACAATCGGTGTCGTAATCGTAGTTCCAGAAGCCTACATTTTCGGTGTAACCTATGCTTAGGGAAGTCCAATAACGAGGAAGGACCGGCACTTGAGAGCTGATTGCGGTAGACACGTTGCTCCGAAGTGCTTGTTGAAATTCCTAATACCGTGGAATTTTACGCCGATTAGGTGAGGCCAAAACACAGGTTAGCATGGGGACAATTGCCGACACTATGTCTTAATGAGGCAGAACGACCACAAATCTTCAGCTAACAAGACATCTGATCGAGTACAACACCTGAAGAAATTTTTCGACGGAAGGTGCTGTCGACAGGTGCCGACAGCTTGCAACATCCCTACTAATTTTTCTATTTTTTTATCTTTACATGTGTAAGGTTACAAACAAACTCTTATTTAGACCGTGAAATTTCAAACACCGATGAGAATAAGCCATTTTATGGTCTAGCTGGGTATTGAATGCTTCTATTATAATTTTCGTGTGAATTTATATACTACGATGTAGATCTAAATGCACGCTGAAATTAATTCAGACTTACAACGCAAACTAATGAACTATCACAGTACTATCACGAGTCAAATTAACAATTTTTAATGCTCATTGCATCTTGGATCTTGATAATACGTTAAATGACCTATTAAACAAATAATTTGAAATTTAACGAGGACTCTTAATTTACACAATAATCCATAACAAGAAAAGGGCAAAGAAGAGTCAATTTAAATTAACTATTATGAAAATAAAATAAAACTAATAACATATTAATTCTAAATTAAGATTACAAATAATATATGAAATTAACAATTTTATACAATTAAATCAAAATTTCAGCGCGTAGTATATAACACACGAAAATTGTAATAGAAGCATTGAATATCCAGCTTGACCGTAAATGGCTTATTCTCATCGGTGTTTATAAAGTTGCAATTGTAAACAAGCATCCTACAGCCTTATTTAAAGGAATTAAAATAAAGAGGCATTTTATTTCACATTTTAGTATTTTTAAAAGATACATACACATAAAGTAGCTATTGATGTTATTTACGTTATAATTAAATGACTAATACATATATATATATATAAACATAAAAAAATATTTACCTTGAATTTAAAGATAAAATTGATATACAAGTATATATCAGTTTTATTTTTAAATTCAAGATAAATATTTTTTTATGTTTATCTATTATAAAATCATTTATCACTTTTTCTATATATATTATATGCATATAATGGGCGCTATCTATCTTCTTTTCAAAATTTTTGTCTAAACTTACGTCACATTTGACAGTGAGTAATTGCTAGCAAGAACATTAATAATGCAATCTAAAAACAAAACCGCTTAAGAGAAAGGTGGAAGATGAAATATGTAAAGACCGAAATGTATGCTGTTAAAAAATTTGTATTATGTGTGTAGTATTTCATAATTTATAATATTACAAATGCATCGTGCATCTTGGTGTGAAAATTAAGAACAGATATCTGTGAGAGCAATGCTCCACCTATTTATTATGCTAAACAGCTGCATAGAAATTTGTCGTTTTGAAATGCATATTCGACAGCTGTTTATAATTCAGTGCATAATGCTCGAAGACTATCGCACATATTACTTCTCGCATACGATATAAATTTTATCTTACCTCGAGCGCACACGTTAATTTTGTTAATGTCCTGTTACGACAAGGAGCAAGAAAGTGAATTATCTGGAATCCGGTTAAACCGAGTGCCTCCAGAAAGGCATAGAGAATGAAGTTTGGCGGCTGGTGGAAGTAAAAAAATTAAGGCAAAATATGAATGGCGCGCTTTTTTCCTGGAAACAAGCAATAATTTTAAACTAATCTGAATTAACGTTGTCGCGCGCTCAATTATATTCTGATTTTTTAATCTCTTTTTAATTTTTATGTGTTGTAAAGGTATAGTTATTAAATAGAAGTAAAATAACTCGGCAAAAAATGAAAGCAATTTTGCAATGTGAAGAATATATAATTTAAGTTACGCTGTAACCTTTGGGAATATATTATCAACCATCTGAATGTGTCTTAGACAAGAAACTACCGTAACAGCTGTCTACTTTAGAGAATAAGCCTTCTTTAAGTCCTCTTTACACGAGTATTAGAACATAAGAGGTTAGACCTATTTTATTCTTTATACGGGTCGTTCTTTTCCCTTTTGATCCTCACAAAATTTACATCAAAGGGTTCTGGATCCTCTTCGTGTAATCTCGATCTCGGGAAGGTCCCGAGATACTTTTTGATACACGATCCGTAAAGAGAATTCCGATAAAGATATTTTAATCCGATTGGTAATTAGATAGAATGTGTAATGGTGTTAATGACGTCTGGATACAGTTACGTTTCTCGAAATCTAATGACGAGAGTATATCACGACGAAAATCCACGTAGCTCGAAAGATCTAAGGATGCAATTGCGCCGTCCGATATCTCACCTTTAATCCACGTGGAAATCGTTTTCGTCTCTAAATACTCGACCGAAAGGAAAGTCTATTATAGATCAGTCTGGCACATTTTTCTTCAATTCGTATCTAGCATCTTGATGCCTGCGCGGCTGCTTTGTGGAAGACAAAATGGAGGATCGTCGTGTGACCGAAAGACACGCGCGGTGAGAATATATTTCTCCCGTATAACGTTCGGAAAAATATTGCGAACTGCAGAGGAGGGTGTGGGGTAAACGTTGCTATTGTTTGATAGAAAAAATTGTTTTATAGAAAATCATCGCGGTTTCTTTTAAAAATTATACCCTCCGCGGAATGTTGCGCGACAATGCACAATAGGTTGGATGGAGCGTATCCATCTCCTCTCACGAGGGGACTGTCCGGGAAGGTGTGCGTCCCCGGGCGAGTCGACGCTTAATAACGATTCCTTTGTTGCGACGGAACTGCCATTACGGACGCGACTACTACTACCTAAGCCAACACCATCACCACCACTGGCGCAACCGCTGCCGTTACCGCCGCCGTCGTCGTCATCACTATCACCACCGCCATACCGCAGCCACCATCACCAACGGATAATGAGAAGGTGGCCCGAGGGAGCCACCACGACGAGCAAGCGGAGGCGGGAAGTTGCGGCGCGGTCGCTCTTCCAACAACACGCACCAGAAACACACCGACGTTGGTTGGGCTGGCTGGGCTGGCTGTTACTCCTCACGCAAAATCGTAGGAGAACCTACAAGGCGCGGACAACGTACACCATAAACATGGTGCATGCGCCGCCGTCGCCGCCGCAGCCGCTGAAGAATCGAGAGAGGGTTAAACTCGCGCGAGGCGAGCATCTGCCGACGCAGTATTTTACCCGGCGTAAACGGGCAGCGACCGCCCGACCACGAAACCGCCTCGCATCCCCGATATATATCTGATTGGCGAGATTTAACGAGGAGTCCCGCGGCCCGGATAAGATTCATGGAGGAGATCTGAGCGCGCAAGAGAGATAGAGTACCTTCACGCCGTGAATAACGAGCAACGTGAGCAGGGCGTGGCCCTTCCGATTCTTGCACGAACCCGAAGACCTTATCGGTGGTCTACGGCTGGACGGAGAATTTAGGTGCTACTTTGTACGTGTGCGTCTCTGAATTCAGTTAATGTACGTCATAAATCGCGCGATTCATTGGGAAATGTATCCTTATGTTGAATTTTCAAGGCACTGCCAGATATTACGATTGATTTTAATTATAGTTATCGATCGAGGGCGATTTTATATAAAATGTTCACGCGTATGTGTGTGCGGATTTTTCATAAAGGTAGGATCGTTGTCTGTTTGGATCAAAAACAGCGCTTGAATATTTATGGTAACATCATGACTTGAGAAGGATAACATAGTACCGTGAAATTTCATATCGCCGATGAGATAGTTCCCTATGAAATTGCTTGAATGGTCCCGTCGAGGCCCGCCTCGTAATTTCAGGGCGCGCAGCATAATAAGTCGTGCCGGAGCGT
Organism: Cyphomyrmex costatus; assembly: GCF_001594065.2. Taxonomy (NCBI): domain Eukaryota; kingdom Metazoa; phylum Arthropoda; class Insecta; order Hymenoptera; family Formicidae; genus Cyphomyrmex; species Cyphomyrmex costatus. The sequence continues at coordinate 268,754 of NW_017275294.1, read as the reverse complement.
GTTACGTTTCGCTTGGAATAATGAGATCCGGGGTTGTTAACCAATTGCTAAAAAGCACGTAGTAAAATCATGATACTTCCGACGTGAATATTAAAAACAAACTTAAACAAAACGTACCACTCGAACAGTTGCGTAACTTTATTTAAAACGCGCGAGTAATAAAAATATTCTCTTAAAAGCGCAAGATCGCAAATGTATGGCAACGTAAACGGCTGCGGCAATGGAGTTCATTAAACGAGCTGTAGAATCTTAAAAGAAGCGTCACTAAGAGCACGAAATAAACTCCGTTGTGTAAAAGCCGTATTACCTAAGTATCGCGTATCCATGAATCTGGAGTACGAAACAAATTTACCGTTTCCGCCAGATTTATTGACCTTCGCTAGCCCATTCTACTTTATCTTATAAACCTTATTTAGGATTAATGACGCGGGAACGAGACGCCGTGAAGATCGATAGCGCCTAACACTTCGTTACGGCCTCGTATTTCTTTGGCTGACAAACAATTCTTTTTCTTGGTGAATCATTTTCGATATATTTCTATGTATTATATACAAGATGTATGTGTGCGCGTATATATATGTTTCTTAAATATAACGCCCACTAATCATGTAGTGCTAAGAAAATTGAGTTGTCTATCATTTTGCAATTTTCGCAATATTTTTTTTAAATACCTGAAATCGATACATAAGATAACTTTAAGATATCTTTAAGAATTCTTTAAGAAACAACTTTAAAATATTTCACAAAGAAAGACATCTTAAAACTGTTTTATGCATTGATTTTATTCATTTATTTAATCTTTAGAAATTAATGTTTCGTTAACTATTGCAAAAATTGCAAAAGTATAGAATTATAGAAGAATATGGCGTTCAACTTTATTGAAACTGTTGCTTGATAAAATTAGCGATATAATTGTTTATAATCTCAAAATGGATCATCTATTAAACGAGCAAGAATACAAAGGGCGCGCAATGCAGAGAACGATGATTATCGATTGAAGAAATCACGAGCCCTTTGACTTCGGGAAACAAAGTCTCTGCAGAAACTTTAATTCATTCCTCGCTTCCGATAGAGCCGTGTCTCTCTGCGGGATGCCAAAGATTTCTGATGGTGGAGATATAGAATATTAAAAACGTTTGTCTCCTCTGTGCATTCGCCTCGATATATAACATCGTATGGCTCATAAGATGAAAATTTGAGATTAGACATCCACTGAAGTCATATAAGTTATTACTATATTTTAACACAACACATTTAAATTAGAACTAATAGAATTAATAATCACAGTTACTGTAATTATTTTGTCATATAATTATTAACAATTTAGAAGCAATAATTTTGACGCTATGCTATATCAATGCAGATCAATCGATACTCTTACAATCGATATTTTTCGTGAGTTTCAATATGCAAGTACAAGTCCTATAATGCATGTTTTTATTGGATTAATAATTTTAATTCTCTTTTTTTTTTAGTAAAAAATTGCAAGATCTTTTATAGATAAATTTTTTAATTGTATCAATTTAAAAAAGTAATATCTACTTTTTGTGTAGTATATCTATATTAACTTTCAAATAATGTGAATGTCGAATATGTAAATTTTCTGTTTAAAAGAAATATTTTTTTAATTATAAATATAATCAAACAACTCAACAAGCACTGCTATCGACAGTTTGTGGGTAACACATTATTAAATTTTAGCGTAATTGATTGAAGGTTCAGAAAACTATTCGCAGATGACTTTTGCAGATTCAAAGTTCAAACATTTCAGTGGTGCAGCATTTTAAACAAAGCGAGACGAAAACGAACCACATGCTCGCCATCTGTTAATGATGATCACATAAAATGATTAATTACTTGTAAGCTAATAGACATATTACGATTCATGACATTACAAAAATTTTGCAAATTAGTGTTTGAAGTATTAAAACGATCATTAATAAAAAAATTAAAAGAGATTAAAGTGTGAATTTTTTTGAACCCCTCAAAATTCGATCAATGAAAATAAAATTTTATGCATACAAGTAACTATGCAATTTTTAGACTTTTATCGAAAAAAATCGGGTTTTTGACATTTGAGTTGTTACGTAAAGGATGAAATTTAAGTGTATTATTTTATTCCAGAATTACAAAGGATTACATGGCGTCAGTTTTCAAAATTGAATACATATCACGATCTTTTTTGAAGAAATTATTAAAAAGATTATAAGTTTTTGGCGAAATAAATGTTGAATAAATAATATATGTTATATTTGAAGTAAAACATTTTTTAACCATCAGTCAAGAAAAAGAATCGTGACCTGGTTAATATCCGGATGTCTCAGTATACTTTACCATTTTAGGAAATGACTGAGTTCTTAAAGACACTAAATGTCGTCGCTCTCTTAGGAACGCAGACGTCTCTCGTTCTTAACAAATACCAGACCATCTTAATGAGTTCACAGTTTTCCTCGTATATTCCCCACTTGCTTCTCCCGCTTTTGCGCTTTCATCATTCGAAGAGCGAAGAATCCACTTCGCAGTACCTGCATCGTCATCATCGTCAGTCGCGATAATGAGGACATCGTGTGCCGTTAACAAGACGCCGTCACATCCGCGCTGTTCTCCACTCTTCGTGCCCTCCCTCTTCTGCGACGCAGGAATGTCATAACGCGGCAAGCTTACGAATGTGCTTAGCTGACGCCGCATTCTAGCCTGGCGCGAGGCGTCAAAATCGTGCGCGTCGTTTTGCGACAGCGGGCTCTTTCTTCGCAGTCGACAGCTTACAGCGACCTTAAGAAAACGTATCCGGAAAGGCGACGCGGAACTGCACGAGACAGTGCGAACTATATTTCTCGAGGTTGTGACCGCAATTCCTGTTCGCTACCTGTGAGGGCGCGAAAGGTTAAGAAAATTCATATTAAAGTACAATCGAGAAATTAGAAAACAGTTGTGTTAGAAGCTTTCAACCGTTTTTTATGTTACCTGATTAATGCATTTCGTTTGAGATATCTCTATTGATCGAGCATCTGGAAACTTGACGTTGGACCGGTTAAAAAAAACGACATTGAGAGAATGAGAAGAGACACCGAAGCGACATGATAATAAGATTGGCCTTTTAAATTTAAATCATATTTGTCCAACATTTTTATGTATTCTGAGAACGTTCTATTGTATATAGAAGGTACAATGCGATCTCTCTCTCTTAACTGATCAAATATTTTTATAAATATGTATGTCCATTGGTATACATCACCGACTACAAATATTTGACAAAGGCACGATCACACACGCGTAGAGGCAAACGAATAGCATCTGTAATATCAAACAGTCTCATAACTGGCAGCATCGTATTAACATATTAATACGTATCCGCGTGCAACACATCAGTATGCATGTAAGCCGATGTTCGCTGGGGCTTCGTCGTCCGGCTTAAACGGAGGGTGATCCCGAGGGCACTATGGGATCGCGTGAAAGGGAGGGGGGGAGAAAGAAGGGGGGGGCGGGAGACGAGGAGAGTATCGTAATACTCGTGAGTCTCGGGACACATTAAGAGGATCATATCGTTCGCGTTCAAGATACGCAAGACATTTCAGTTTGATCCGAAACGCGATGAGCCCTGTGACGTGTTCGTGAGACCAGACGCGCTTACAGGTCAGATTAGAGCGTATACAGTCTCACGCGTTACGTCCAGACGGGTGGCTCGTCGCTTTTAATGCGATAAAGGTGTTCCGTACCCTTCGGGTATATTACCCCATTGAACTCTGCCCGGGTGGAGACGGGCGTTACATGTAACTCTTTTTCTTTCGAGCCTCTCGAGACTATTTTCATTTAACAATAAGTCATGAAGTTTGGCTGAGTGATATCGAGAGCGTTCACTAACGAATACGATATATTTTCTGACATTATTGCATTTCCTTTGTCTTGCTTCAGCCCGAAGGAAGATTTTAACGCATTACGTTTAATAATTTATTCCATTAATTTTTTTAAAAGAGGTGAAAGAGCGCAATTTGCGGCGTATAATAATATTAGAAAAAGTGTGTTAGATTCTCGACAATTATGTTAAAAATTGTATATTCCTTGCTGTGTCAGTAAAAGATAAGAGTTTCATAATTATGTTTCATGCAGATAGTTTTGATTAAAAATAAATATTTGTAGAAAGATTTGAAAGTATTGACTTAAGAATTGATGTAATTTTGCATTATAAAGAATTAAAATTTAAAACGTTAAATGCAAAAGCTATTTTTTATTAACACGTATAAACTTGATCAAATTGAAACCGATATTGCTGCGACTCAGTGATATTTGCATTATTCATGAATATGCAATGAAGTATTATCCGATCATTAATTAATCTAAATTGATGAATCATCTCATGGTTTCACGTGAAACTTTTATGAATTATACTTACCACGGTAGAATAAAAGTAAGGATAGACATAATAATATATATATATTGTAAAAAGTATAATAATTATTAAAACTGATTATAAGTTTGATATATTTTTATTTTAATTGTAATTTATATAATTCATGTTTTTATGCATATATATTGGATTGAAGGAAAAGTTCTGCGGTTTTTGTTAGCTCAAAACTATATGCATATATAATATCTTCGTCAAAAATGAATAAAATTTAAATTAAAAAAAAAGAAAAGGTTTTAAATCTCTACTTTCAAAAGATTTTTATAATTTTTTAGTTCATGTGAATTTGGTAATTTTTACATATAGAAAACTATAAGCTGGAAAAAAGGGAAACTTTTCTTCTCACTTTATGCGTCTGTCATGTACCAAAAAAAAAAATTTGTAAATTTTCGACTATCTAACGTGAAAGCTTAAAGTTTTTCCCAAAAATTTGTTTTTAAAAAATGTTCCTTGTACAATTTTTTGTTCCTGAATTATTCGCGAGTCAAGTATAGGAACATTTGGATTTTAATTACTCATAACTCCGTTAAAAATCATCGTATGGCAATTAAAAAATCCGATTCTTAAAGCTGAAATTTTGCTCTATCAAATGGTAATCGCTAATTTTTTAAATGTATAATATACAATTTTGAACTAATAAAATATCGCAAAACACTGTTCCTCCAACCTAATACATATTATATATTAAATAATATGCATATATATACATATGCATAAAAATATTATCTTTAGAGAGTATACGAAAGATAAGATTATATCAATGTTTTGTAGATTTTACAAAAATATTTAACCCGCATTTGTTAGATACAATTTGATATTAGCATATCATATATGTTTATATGTATATTCCATTATTCATCGCTGCAAATATTATATATTCAAATATATTCATTATAAACTCATATTTGTTTTGTCATATTATGTCGCATATTTGACAGGTTGTTATAAGTTGTTACATAATTTGTAAGCTCAGCACTTTCTTCTTTTGTCGTTCGAAGATGGAGACAAACCCTAACTTGTCATATTTGCAGCAGTAGTGGTAGTGGTGGTGATAATGATAGTAATCCATAATGATAGTGGTTGAACAGCAACTACGATCATAATTACAGCAACAGTCTTTTGGGTGAAACATATTCCAGTAAGAAATGATCGTCAATTAGACATCGTAACGTGGAATTGGTGTTGAAATCATTACATCGATATCTGTTTGACATTAAATAGATGAATCATTTATTCCTATGCGTGGATAATATTTACACTTTTCAGAAATAAAGTTTTTCTTGAAAAATATTTTTCCTGTACGAATATACCTTTTACACTTACTTTAATTATACATGTATATAAATTAAATCCAAATGGAACATGCCGTAGTCCAGTAATGGACAATGCGCAAAGAAAGCCTTAAAAAATCCTGGCGTACAATTCTGTGAAGATAAAATACATGCACAACATACAATACGAATTGGATGTAATGTTAAAGATTTAAAAAAGTAAAAATATATATATTACATAATTAAATTAAATTTAGAATAATTTATAATTTTATTATAAAAGGAAATTGAAGATCTAATTTCTACACAAAACTTGCAGCCTCTTTGAGCATGTCATGACAACGCATAGATACTGCACGCATGTTTCGATTGGCTTATCTTCGATTTGACTTCTGGTGTTTTAGTACAGAGTTATGATGCTACAGCATTTTTATCAAATTTCTGAATATTAATTAAATTATTTTTTGCTATTATATATAGAATAATACGCTTTTATATTACCACTTGTTTCGTATTTATGCATTGTTGCAGTTCGGTATTGAATTTTGAGGAAGGTCAAGTTATTTTGTACACTGTCAAGTGTGCGACATAGATAACAAAATTGTCTTGCATTCATAAAGATATCTGAGAAATACATATGTGTATATACAGTGAGTGCAAAAAGTATTCATACAAGAAAAATTTTAAAAAAGCCTTAATCAGCAATTTTGTACAATAAATACGTTTTGTTGTAATATAAACAAACTTTGCATTCCTAATTCTCAATTTTTCGACTATTCATAAACTTTTTTGAGTTCAAATAATACTATTTTTAATTTTCGATTATTTTTAAGATAATATGTTTTATTTAATTATTACACATTTTTTTGGTACAATAATTTTAAGAAATATCTTAATGTCTATTTTATTCTTTATGAATAAATTGCTAATTATACAGTAAGAAATGATCGCCAATTAGACATCGTATCGACGTCGAATTGGTGTTGAAATCATCACATCGATATCTGTTTGACATTAATTTGACGAGTCATTTCTTTCTACGTGAATAATGTTTACTTTTCAGAAATGTTCTTTTTTTAATATATTTCCTGTACGAACCCCTTTTGCACTCACTATAATTATATATATATAAATTAGGGCTCTAATTTTATTCCGTTTTTCGAAGATACGTGTAAACGTAAAATGTTTATCCGTTTATATTCGCTTTCAGAAAAACGTTTACTTGAAGGTAAAACGTTTACACGTTTAATTAGCATATCCGTTTATTAGAAACGATTTTCCGAATATAAGTGTTTTATTACATATTTAAACGAAAATACATTTACATGTATATTTAACATATCCGTCTATGAAAAACATCTTTTCGAATATTTTAACGTTTTTTAATAAAATTAAAACTCGACTTTTTTACATTTTCTTTAACCCGTTCACCTGAATTGTCCAGTTAGTCCAGAATCCAGATACTACAATAAGTGAACAAATAACATAAATATAAAGTATTTTAAAACGAAAATTCTAATTGTAAGGTAATTGAATAAAATGTGAGTTAATTTAGCATATCATATTTAACATTTAAATTAATTCTATTAAAAAAAATATGCTTCTACGGTTTGTTTATCAACTTAATTGTGTAACCTTATATAATTTTTTTAAAGGTCCTTATATTATTTCAAGTGAACGAGTTAACATTTTAAAGGCGCGTGCTGCGCGCACGCCTATTACATATATTACATTGCATTATTGCGTTCGTTAATATATTGGAATTCGAATTATTTAGTTTATAATATACTAGAATATAACATACAATATTATTGTATAGCATATAATATACAATAAGGTTTGGTTTATAATGAAATAAATATTTTCTCCGTTTTTACTACACTCGAACGTCTTTTTTATACCCAAAAAAATTTTCGATTTTCTCAATCCGTCATATTCCTTTAAAGGGATAAACGTTTACATAAAAAAGGTGAAAATATTTTCGGAAAAACGTTTCTAATAAATGGATATGCTAATTATACGTGTAAAGGTGTTTTTGTTTAAACGTATAATAGCGAGCCCTAATATAAATTAAATCCAAATAGAACATGCGTCCTTCACCTATAAAAATGCAGACATTCTTTATTGTTTTAAACCATTTCAAACTGTTGCTTGTATTCAGATGAATAGTTAATGTGCAGTTAAATTAAAATGAATGGCATTTTGAGTCAATATTATTTGTCAAAATATCGTTTCTTCTCACAATCAAATGTTAAAGTTCTTTAATCACTGACAATGAGAGAAATGTATGTTTTTAACATAAAATAGGAAGTACTGTCAAGTCATTTTATAAAATCTATTATCGCATCTATTAATGTTACATTTTGTTGGATTATACGTTCAATTAATGTGAATTTTACGCTCTTATTAATGATATTGGATTATAACGTAAAAGAGAACGGGAAAATGACGAGAAAATAATCATCGGCGATTCACTTACATTCGTATAAGCGGGTACTATTGTTGTGCGCACGAACAATAATGTTTCTTCATGGCATAACGAATTAAAATGTCAGAATTATAACGAATCACATTTAATTATGGGATACTCTAGATGTAACGTGCAACTTCTCGATAACTCGGTCACTGCATACAAATTACTAACGTCCTCCTCCTTCTCCCCTGCAAATCAAGCCGAAGAAAGAGATTCTCGGTCCATCCATCATCGTTAGCATTTCATTCAGTGACAGTCAGTCGACCGACTGCTGCCGTTGACTATGAACGCTATGTAAACTTGCTGAACAAACAAACGTTTTATGGTTGTTCAACAGCGCTATCGTCTTCGTAATGTCATGACGCATACGTTTCCTAGTATAAGATAAAGTACATATATTTTACAGAGTAACGGCTGCATTTTTCATTCTCTAAGGAAAAATCGATATTGGCGGTCTTCATCAGGATAGTTCTTCCTGGTGTGCTTTCTCTCTCTCTCTCTCTCTTTTCTTTCTAATATAATCCAATATTCTTTCATCGCCCACCGGAAAAGTTCCAGAGCAGCTCTATCTATAACCTCTACATAGATTCACGGTAACATCTCATTATCATCCCAAAAATACGATAATAATATATTGTATTATTTAATCACGATAATATCCAGGGCGGATCACGGATCGGTTTTCAACAAATAAAATGTTCAATTTATACATCGACAAAATTTTAAGTAAATTAGAAAAACATTTTTCTCTCTAGAATCTAAAATGAAAATGTGAAATCAAGAATTCAGCAAATATGTCTTAAAAGATACTTATTTTAGTATTTGGATAGTTTCTTTCCACACATTCGTAAAGAAAATTTACTGCGTGACCGTCAATTTCAGCTTTCCGTATCGGCTCGCTTATCAAAGTAGATAGTGCCGCGTTGCATCGGAAATAGATAGAAAATAGTCGGCCAATATTTACTACGACGCTTTGACTGCCGTTCCAGTCGTGCCAGCGGCATTTCGCGAATCGATTCGTCTCGATCGGGACTCCGTATTCTACCGAGGAGGAGAATTTCACCGGAAGCGATGTACAATCGTCGCGACGCCGGCGGGTCGTGCGCCCACGTGGGAGGGAAGGGGAGACGGTGAGGAGGCGTCGCGAAGCGGCGCGGCGCGGTAGATGGAGAAGCGGGTAGACACTCGCGACGACATGGAAGGTGAATTTGGGCGCGGGAGAGATCACGAGCGGTAGTGAAAAATGAAGGTACGAAACGGGGAATCGCATGGAGGGAAGCTTGACGCATTGCGGCGGGGAAATATGGGTCGTCCCGATTATGTCGGGACGAGCACCGCGCCGGAATCTGACAGTGGCAGAGTGACGCCGCAAAACCTCATACATCTCGTGTATAACTAATGTCCGCATATATCACCTCTTCGTCTCCTGTGTGTATTTCCTTTCTTTTTTTTTTTTTTTTTTTTTTTTTTTTTATTTCGCGGAGCAATGCATGCCGCGCGTGCGCTCAGCGGAACGCTCGTGTTCCTCGTGCGTTCGAGCGCGATGGAACACGTCCGTTTCATTTAAATGCAACGCGGAAAACGCGCGCACCGTGCGCTCCAGCACGCTTCGGGCGGTATGGACTTTATGGAAGATAGCGCGCGAGATGATACATTACCTTCTGACCCGCTTCACTTCCCCAAATCGCACGGTCCGTGTCATTGTCTGAAAATCGTTTCCTCCTATTTGCAAATTAGTCGTATTCTCGGATATTTATTAGGTGACCCCTGCTCGCGAAATTGTTTCTTCGAAAACTCGTACCGGCAATGAGAGATAATTATAATTTCTCACTTAATAATACACCTGTTATATTACAGTTATACATTATTGAATGGAAAATGATAATTAATTAAGTTATATTATTTATTGTTAGTTGGTGTTAGTTGGGTGGGAATATTCGTGGAAAAGATTTTCAGATTCAGTGCTATTAGTTTTCGATATATCGTAAAATAGGATTGATATAGGGATCATATTTATTATCGAAAGAGAAATATTTTACTCTTAAATGAAAAATTCTTTATACTGGATTCATGTTTCGGGTTTTAATCCTAAGATCCTGAAATTCAGCCAATAATGTATTCTATTGGCTGAATTTTAGGATTTTAGGGTTAAGACCGAAGCATAAACCGGGCATTAGTCTAACTAAAATAAAATACTATGGCGCGATATGGTTGATCGATATGGATGCGTTATAATATCAGGTAAATTTAACTTACCTATTCTAAATGTAAAAATATATAAACTTACTCTCTGAATTCTTTGAAGCAGAATTCACTCAGAAGAATGAAAATATCTGAAAATATCTGTTCTTAAAAAAGAATAATTAAATTTTCAATTCAATCTTTAACAGTAAGATTTTATTTTTTAGAATAAAATTTACTTTAAAAGTTTTAGAGAATAAATTTATACGTATTACTTTAGTCTCAACAGGAATAAGAGAATAGGAAATTAATCTAATTTTAATATCGTTTTGTTTTTATACTCTGCATAATGTTACAATAAAATTAGTACGTCATTAAAAGTACGAACTTAAGAATATTTTTTGCGTTTTATTATTAGAAATCCATTCCGAGAGAACGTAAATATGTGTAAAGAAATTATAAGAAAATTAGCATAGTTTCCTACATTTTGTTAAATATCTGTATCTCTTTAGGAGAGAAAGAGAAAGAAAAAGAGAAAGAGAGAGAGAGAGAGAATTAACTCCGTTAAAACCTTAAAACTTTGTTGCTTTATCTTAAGATATTTTTTTATTGACAATGATGGATATCCATCTGATCCTACATGACATTCTTTAATTCGTTTTTGCAAATTGATGTAATAGAAATGTCAGGCTATACTTTAACCCTTAAACGATTTAATATAATAACATCGGTCAATTGGGAACAAACACAACGTCTTGCTTCGTACCAGCTTCACGTCCTTTCATAGTAGGTGGTCCGAACAGCGAACGAAAATTAAAGAACGTTAAAAGGGCATTGTGCTCGTTAGCACGGTCAACCTGCTTCAACCTGCAGCGGGCAGTTAATTGGTGTTCATCCGGCGAGAGAAATACCGGTCTTTGACGGGTCCGTCTCGAGTAGCGATCCACAAGGGTTGTGTTTACTCTGTGGACAAAGTCAGCAAGGCCCGAAATGCCTGGACAATACGAAGCAATGGCGGTAACTGAAGTGTCCTGAATCCTTCGCGGTCCGATCTCGTTTTAAGATTTTCAAGCGCGCGTCGTGTTAATCGACCACCCGCGATCGTCACCATTGTTCTATCTACACTCAAGAGCCCTTTTACGTCCTTTAATCGGTGCCAAGACGTGTCATGCATTTAGACGTCCTACGTTTCGAGCATCATACTGACTTTTTTTTCCCATCCTCTTCCGTACCTCTCTTCCTTTTTACCTCTTTCTCTGTCTCCTCCCTTTCTTTAGTGCGACAGAGCGACGCGACGTATCCATTTTTACCGGTGCTCGAAGCTTTGCGTTTTCTCGAGTGGATTCCCCGCTTCTTCCATTTCAACCTGCCATATTCCTCTAGCAGGTATATGCGCGCGAACATTCACCCCAGCACACGAATGCAGGTGTGCGCTGGGCCGAATAAGCTCAGAAGAGGCGCGAGGATGATGGCAACTCGTGCGTCTCCAAGCTTCGTCGATGTCGTTCTCGTCGTCGTCGTCATAGTCGTCGTAGTCGTTGTCGTCTGCTGCGGCAACCACTTCCGTCTGTGCGCGTCTCGTTTCTACGAACGTTTCGTCACGCTTGTCACATGCTTACCGCACGAAAGAGACCGCGGTCTGGTAAAAATATTGTGATGGTCGGTGGCATCGTTATTGTCCACCGTTCTGAGTTCGCCACTACCCATTGGGCGGCGAACGATGCTGAAACGTATGCGGTTTACGCCGAAAAGAAAGCATGATATATATACGACGTGGTATAACGTTGCGTAAAAAAAATTCCATTATTAAAGAAGTATATTATGGAAAAATATAATATCTAAGGTAGAAATTATGAAGTACTTGTTTTATACAAGCCCCGACTGTTTCGCGATAAGCGTTACGTAAATTATTGCGATGTCAGTAAATTGACCTACATAGAGGCGCATTATCCGTTGATGGAGATGCGGCATTTAAATACAACCTGTTCCGTTTGAGGCTGCGAGTTATTTGAAATTGATAAACCCTTAAATATGAAATGTACTAGATGTATCGGTTTAATTTTTTATTTATCACATTATATATGTACATATTCAATTTCATCTTTAGATTTTAATGCGTCATTCAAAACATTATTGAGATCCATGATGTTATGAGTATTAAAAATTGTTTCAATTCAATTCGTGATAGTATTGCGATAGTAAGTTTGTTTGCGTTATGTCTGAATAGTATATCAGCGCGCGATTATTTTTGGGGGGACTACATACGCGGTATATAAAAATCACACATAATTATAATAAGCACTATGATCCAGCTTTGATCGTTATAAAGCTGTTCTTCTTCTTCTTGTTTGTTTATCAATATACGGTCGTATTAAGATTTTAATTTTTTTTTATTAATTAGGAATCAGACGTGGAAATGTGTCAAGTGTGCACATATCAATAATACGAACGATACATGCATACATATTAATATTTGTTACCCTATATTAGGTACATAAATAACCTATTATTATGTGTGTATCTGCGGTAGCCATACGCTCGTGCATGAATTAAATATACGTACATTGTATGAATTAGATATACAAGGTTTCGATAATGCATAACTTATGTAATAAAATTGTGTGATAAATATAAATTTTTGAAAGCTGGGAACTTATCTGAATACTATTTATAGCTTTAATATGTATTTGCATTCTCTCTCTCTCTCTTTCTCTTATATCATTACGTAAGAAGATATGTAAAATATCGATTCACACCTGGCAGACTATCTTCCACAAATACAGGCATAATAACACGTTAAACTACGATAAATGTATTATGATAGAAAATTACACACATATTTTCAAGATACGCACTGTGGATTTTTGCATAAATTTTACATTTGCGCCGTGTAAAAATATTATAAATACTAATCTATAAAGTAATCTATATCTCAACACGTTTATGTTTACCCCTAATGACATATGACACGCAGGAAGATAATATCGCGGCAGTATTGTTATGTGTACAACCTACCTAGCTTATCTCGAATTGGTCGACGGAAAAGGATGACACGTGTGCTGAATATAATTCGGTGGGCGTTACTATATGTTGAACGCACAGATATATTCGAGACTACGGTTGTCTGATCGGCGGGGAGTCTCGGACTCCTCGACTATCCTGCGGAACGTTTCTCATCCGTTTGGACACGAGCTCGCCAGGGAGATCCCATTATCCTCGGCCCATAAACATTAGGCGTCTCTCTCACCGACGAACGCCTGTTAAGAATGCTATCGTGTGCCACTGTATATCGCGGCGAGACTCGAGCTCCTCGGTGTTGGCGGCCTACCGAGATAATAGCTGGGACATTCACGTCGGATATCGCGCGAGTGAAACCTTTCCGTCGAGCCGTTAACGAAGACGAAACTGTCGTCTGTGCTTGTGTAATCAATGCGCGTTTGGATTTAATTACCGTCGGAGAAACGCATTATGAATAACGCGCGTACTGCCACGAAACCGGTTTCAGAGAGAATGATTCTGTTGCCACGATCGCTAAGCTCGTCCGTTTTCAAAGAATCGTTTATAAAAAAAATGAATGTACGAGGAAAAAAATGATTACTTTACACAATAAAATTAGATAATTGAGTGCAATCAAATCTTCTTGCAACGTTACTCTATCAACTGTTCACATATATAGTGTATAGCTGCATTTAGTTATAAATAAGCTTCGTCTATGGAATTTTTAATGATCGTGTGATAATTGCGTTAAGTAGTTTAATAAATTATATCGCAACGGTATGTGAGTTTAGACTATTGTAACTCATAAAAAATTAAAGTGAGATTCTCATACATGACTTGGTAAATATAAGGCAATGTTGTTTCACATTAAAGAATCACCATTTATGTGCAAATTACTGAAAGTTAAAACGCAGCCGCTTCCACAGTTTAGTTTAGTGCTCGTGTGACCGTTGAGCAATTCGTGTCGTGCCGTCTTTCGTAACGTCACTCACACGTTAAGTTATATCTAGTTCCGGTGACTGCACACATCATTCAAACATATTTTCCTAATACGTTTGTACATATGTTGTTTGTCTGTTATCATCTTTCCTATATTAATGGTAAAAGCTTATCGAATGTGCGTGTAACATAAATCTGTTTGTATCGGAGTGTTTTGTAACTCATGACTTATCTATGAATTCTTTGGTTAATTGAAAGAGAAGGGAAGAGAAATTTTGACGTAAGTATTAAATTAACAGATTTCAATTTGTACATTTTTATATTCAAAACAATATTTTTTTTTTATTTTTAACAAGCATTAAATAACACGTATCTATAATGTTCCGATATACGCTGCTGATATTGAAAATCTATTGTATACGTAACGTGCACTATAGATTTCCAGTATTAGCAGTAAGAATGCAGCCGTAATGATGTTTTTCAAAATGAATGTCGTCAGTCTGTACAGAGAGAATACTGCGATACGGAGAACTTGAGCAAGAACGTTATCTCGTTTAGCAAACAAATATATTTAGCAAACATTTGGTATTAAAATTGGAATCAGAGAATCGAGATATCGAAGACTGGACATTGTTTAATTAAATGCGACATTGAAAGCAAGTTAAACTCGTTCCCGATATATTATTATATATTATATATATTTAATATATACGGAAGAGAACATTCTGAAAATACCCGTTTTAATATATTAGTATAATAAGGTTTACCCGAAAAGAGAGTGAAGTTGTTTTGACAATATTGTGATCATCGTGTATCTCTTAATACGCGACCGCGCGCGCGTTATCGGTATAACATATTTATTAACGGAATGGAGTAAGGCAGGAAAGAGCCTCGGACTCTGTATTTGACTTTATAAGTGAGTGACAGTGTGCTTCTTGTTCTGCGACCTATAATCATGTCGATAGGAATGCTCGGCGTCGAGACGTAAATCTAGAAAGATATTCGTGGAGGAGGAATCTGGATATCGGCTGCGGTCTCATCGTCGAGGATATAATTCGATAGTCGTGCAGCAGTTGAATGTGCGAGCGTGCGAAGTCGAATTGGTGAATTGTATCGATACGAAAACAAACGACGAAAACGGGCGAACTGATGCAACGATTCGAAACGTAATGGTCATCAATGTCATCGATTCATTAACCGAGATCACGTTGAATATTCAGAACGATGGGTAAGGAAATCATTTCTCTCTTATTAACCTCTCTAACGATAACATAATTAAAGCAATAATTTCTTTGTCTACTAATTTGCGAAACGTACATTTATATTTAATGTATGCATAATGTATACACTTAGGTATAGTGTTCTTCTGTATTTAAACGGTTAATTTTACTACCATATCATCACTCTTGTTTAATGTTTGACATTATAGGTAAAAAAAGATTTCATTTAATTCATAATTATAAGTTTATACGTAAAAATAGAAATTTTTCGCGTTATCGGTACGGCACATTGTAGTGTAAAAATAATACCTATTAACGCATCACTTTTTTTTTTACTTTCTCTCAATTTCTCACATTTCGGCACGTAGCAAACCGTAAGCAAAATGTAGCTTACTACTAGATTTCATTGTAGGTTAAATAAACAATTATATTTTATTTTTTTTTAGTACTTGGCATTTTGAATATCTGTTATAATTTCTACTTTAGAGATACGCGTGCGATACTTGTTCGCTATCATGCTGTGCATAGCGAATATGATTATTTATGGTCTGAAAGTAAATATCGCAACGGCTATCATCGGTATGGTGAAAAAAAAGCCGGGGGTACCGGACTGGTCAGATGAGTGTCCGGAATTTGATGCTCCTGAGAATGGCATCACCGATATCGATGGTCCATTCGATTGGTCAGCAAGCGAGCAAGGTTTAGTTATTAGTATATACTTTGCTGGATATCTTGTTGGTATGTTTCCATCGGGATATTTGGCTGATCGGTAAGTGTTTTAATATGTCCAATTTTTCTTATGAATTATTATTGCTGTAAAGCAATTATTTATTGTTACAATAAAGCAATTCCTTGCGTGTATAAAGATGCTACAGTATGCCATACAGATAATTTCTGTATTTAAGGAATTAGAGTATATACGATCACGTTATTTAGTCGTATAATTGTTTGATATTTCTTTATTTACACGCATCGATAAATTATAATAATGAAGTAATATTGAATATTAAATCTGAATATGAAATCTAAATAATGAAATATATGTTGGATACAGGTTTGACACGAAGTTAGTGCTGTTAGTCTGTGTCCTGGCAAACGGAATCTTAACAATATTGGTGCCGTTTTCGGCAAAGGAGTTGTACGTATTATATACCGTAAGATTTTTGACCGGTCTTGTGAGCGCAGCGAATCTTCCTATAGTAAATGTTCTTCTGGGAACATGGGTTGTGTACGAGGAGAAGAGCACATGGGTCGGCATTATATACGCTGGAACGTCGCTCGGCACTGTGATATCTATTCTTACCTCGGGATTGATATTACGTTACGTGGGCTGGGAAGCTATTTTTTACATCCACGGAACGACGCCGTTAATCTGGTGCATCGTCTTTTATATATTTTTCGCCGGTTGTCCGGAGAAACAGAAGTATATAACGGAGCATGAAAGAGCGTTTATCGTGAATTCGTACGGCCATCGTCCACCTGGATCCTCGAAGATGAAGATCCCATGGAAAAGTATATTTACATCAGTGCCATTTTTAGCTCTGATCGCTACGAACACTTTAGGCAATTTCTGTTGGTATTTCCTGCTCACTCAACTGCCGCTTTATATGAACAAGATATTGCGATATGATATCACATCGGTAAGTGCGTAATGGAGATTTGTTAAGATGTACAAATAAATTCGTAGTTTTTCGAAATAGATCTATCAATACAAAAATACTGGCGCAAACATTTTAAACAAGTATTTGCTTTGTGAATTTATAGCACTTAGTAGCACTTTTTGCTTTCTTTTAAGTAGCATGTATAGATACCTACTGCGCATTAAAATAATCACTCTTTTAAGTCATTTAAACCAATCTTGATACATTCTTTCCGACGCAATATTATCTCTACAAATCTTACAAATTATTCTTGTCTTTCAGTGGCGGTTATACCGTGATAAAAATGCAATAACAAATGCGCACTTTTTCAGTATTCGTTTTCAATTAAACTAAAAATGTTAATTAAAAATTGTCCAACTGTCATTATATATTTCGAATTGCAACGTTATGGTCAACCTTACTAATGGAAAAATAATTGGCTTGCGTTTAAAAAATTGTTGTTAGCGCTATCTAAAATTGACCGCGGGAAACTTATTTATACATCTTATATGTATATGTAGTAACATACAATTTCCTCTTGTATTATGTCATATATAGTTATTTCACGTATTTCAAGTTATATTTAATCCAAGAGATATTACGAGAGAGAGTAGAATAATATTACGGATAAAATAATATTTTACATATAGTAATATATTATTTTATTCTGTATGACGTGTGCACAGTTACGTGAAACAGAACTCAACTTTTTGCTTAAATTTTTCCTGAAATACTTTACAGAATGCTGCTATCGTTTGCACACCGTATCTCGTGAATGCCTTCACTAATCCATTAATCGGACGAATTTTAGATTGGGGACGGAAAAAAGGATTTTGGTCACAGACAGTTGCACGTAAAATTGCGGTGTTCATAAGTATGTATTTGAAATGAAATTCATAATAATACAGCTCTATAAATATAAATGGTACTATTTTGTTTTACACAAAAATATGTAAGTCACATTTACAGTAAATTAAAAATAGTTCCGTAAATATCATAATTTTTCCACATTCATAAAAAATTGTAAAAAAAAAAAACAATATTGCATTATTTTTAATAATATCCATTTTATTCGGTATACATTCTCTTTTAATTAATTAATAAAGTTGGACAGAAATTCTCTCTTTCTCTCTCTTATTTTTCTCAGTAATTCATATCAATAGCGGATGTAATAGCATAAATTAAAAAACTAAATTTGAATTGTGCCAGTTTACATATTAATGAAAAATAAATTAAGTATTGTTTGCAAATTTTCTTTACACAACCGCCGTGATTTTGAATAATGTACGCAACATTATAAGTTTGTTTCTATTTTTAGTAACAATGTATAAACTACAATATATATAAAATGAAATTATAATGGATATAAGTTAGCTGTATCATGCATCGTACTGAGTTTTATACGCTAGGCTTTGTGTGCATATCTTTGAGTATTAAATTAAATATGTTCAGACATAGTCCAGAAAAAAAAAATGTTTGATGTCTGTAATATATAATTTGATGCATTTTTCTTTCTTTCAGGTACTATCCCACCTAGTATCTTTCTCGTTATAATCGCGTACATTGGTTGCGCTCGTTTGACGTCGACTGTGTTACTAACCTTGAGTATAGTCGTCTGTGGTGCTATATTTGTCGGTCATCTTTGCAATCAGAACGATCTAGCACCGAATTATGCAGGAATTCTCATGGGTATTACAAATACTCCGGGCACTATTTCCGCTTTTATCCTGCCACCGATAGTCGGAGCTCTCGTATCGGAAGGAGTGAGTTGAGCACTTAATGCATGATCAGACAAGAAAACGACAAAAAAGTCCATTAAGGGCAACGTGACATGATCTCCAATTTCTTGAATTTTTAATAAGTTATGTTCAGAGATTCCACTTTCTTGAAGTTTTACGAAAGGTGAAACGACTTTAACCCGATATAAGAAAGTTAAGCCGATATTCGCTCTAAAAGACACTGAATCTTAATTGCGTAATCAACTGCGAAGTCAACTTTATTGTGACACGAAATCCTTGAAATTAAAATTTTAATATTATTTTTTTATTATTATAATGTCTAAAATGTATAATTTTGGTATATTTTTTTTAAACTTGTGGATTGCTTGTTGTAAAAAGTACAGCTCTCACATATTAACATTTTCAACTTGATGTTTTTTATTTCGGTATTAATATTTATGCATATCTTTTGACAGCATACTATAGCGCGATGGAGAATCGCATTTTGGATTACTATCGTTGCTCAAGTCCTCGCTTTCGTGATATTTGCGTTCTTTGGATCAGCCAAAATTCAACCGTGGAATTATCCGGTGTCTGAGGTCGAAAACTGGGACGTCGACGAAGGACAACCACAACAAGGACAACGGGAACGGCAACAAGAAACGAAGACTTAAATTGAGACTACCTTTGTACAGTTCTTGTTAAAATTAAAAGGAATGGAAAGGAAGTTTTTTTTATAGAAGAATATATTCCGCCTGTTGCACAAATAAGAAATATTATATAGGTAAATTAAACAATTATGATAATACATATAAGTTATCGTAAAACAAAATGAAGAAGTTTATGATTTTTGTACAACATTCCTCATAATATGTTCACACATTTTAATCAACTTTTTATATTTAGGTATATCATTATAAACTATTTTTGATGAATCTACTGAGATTAATTAATGGGTGTAATAATTATATTAATTATATCACTTTGTATGTTATATACATATATCCTGTACATTGGTAATCTTTTACAAAATATATTTTAGAAGAAAATTATGTTAATATACTTTATAATATTATCAGTGCCAAGCGAAGTTTTAAATTTTAACTGTCTTATATGCGAAAATTTTACAAAATGTAGATTGTACAATTAATATATATCTATACATACGTATATATGCGAGAAACTTAATAACCATTCATTATATTCATAATTATTTCTATTTATTTATTTAATTTTGAAATTATTTGAAAAAAATTTCAAGAGTTATTACCTAATATCTATATATAAATCATGTCTTATACTTCCTGCTTGACGATCTCAACGACGTGCCAAAGTTCGCAAAAGTCTTGTCAGCAGTGCTACTACTTGACAAGTCAAGCTTTACGCTAAGATAATTAGGATCGCGAGACCACCCTTAATGACGGGTAACCAATTAGGGGCCACCTGGTACAAAAATTCTTCTTATCCCAATTAGATCACCACGTCGCGAGACTGTCAATCAGCGCGAGACGGACGGAAAAGAAGCAAGAAGACAGCACGAAAGGATCGTGCCGACGCCAACAGTGCGGAATATTTACGACATTTGAAATATTACGCTTGTAATCTATTTCCAGCCTACGTCACACGCTTCGACGATTCTGTGAAGCCGGCAGGCGAGTGGTAACTGCTTTCCTCGCTAAATCACTTTCTTCTTCCTTTAAACATTATCGATAACCGCGATAGAAATCTGTGCGTTTCCGAATGAGGGAATATGGGACCCTTCTACTTCTTCGAGAATTCTTTGAAAATTTCATTAGGAAAAATCGAAGGAAACGAGATGGATATTACACGCACTTTCGACGCTCTCTACCAGATTTCATTTTCCATCTGGAAAATATATTGATAGTTATATATCTTGGGAAATTTAAAAATTTAGAGATTACTTCCTTTCACCGACAAATATCCGCTTCTTTTTAAAAATGTATATCGCGTTTCAACATAACGTAATGTAATTACGTTGTAATGTATTTCTATGAGACAATTGCAACTCTTTCGAATTTACTAATCTCAAAATTGGTATTATCTTCTGATGGCGAAGCGAGTATGAGCGGCAAGAGAATCGTTTGAACTTAATATTCCGGTAAACTTCGTTGTAGGGATGGTCCGATACGCGCGAACGAGAGCTTCTCTTCATCGTGTTTACTAATTCATGAGATGAATAACTTAAGGAGAAGCGCTCACACGGTATGAATAATGCTTATTCGTCTTCTTAACCCCTTGAGTAGGTGTCTCGTTCCCTCTATCGATGTTTATGCGTGGTCGAAATCTAATTCGATCGTTTCAATCATTACCGATGTGGAAGAACTGCCACTAAGTCTATCACACCTGCTGTGTTTCAAATATTTTTCAAAATATCCTTTCACTCGAAGCTTACAATTAATATATCTGTCAATAATTATTTGATCGTAGTCTGAATAAAATATCTGCATCGACTAACTTTGGACAAAACTTTCCGGCGGGATATATCTATTGCATTTCTAAACTTTATTTCAAGCTTATACATATGGGTTTTAACTTTGTATCAAAGGTCGATATAAAAACGTTTAATTATTGGAATTAATTGAATTCTAGCATTTACTGCGAAATTCTTTGAATCACCAAGTACGCGATTCATATATTCTTATTATAATGAATGTTTTTTTTTTTTTAATTTTTTCGGTTTTTAACGCGTGTGACTGACAGCTACCGATTTGTCCGGAATCGGTTGTCCGAGAAGACACGGCAGCTAATTTACATAGTCTAATATTTTAGGAAGATTAATCGACGCATACAGTAGGCGATCCGAACATAACGGCGACGAGTCAGCGAAAAATTCTCTCCGTTTCCGAGTTATCTGTCAAAAATGACGATTAATTAATCAAGCGGTAATTATAAGTTCCAAGGATCTTTCGTCGGGCCGTCGTCTCGTTTGCTTAGAGAAGCACGTAGTCCGTAGTTGCGGGTCGCTCGACAGAGGCGGTTAATCAATCCTGGAGCTCGTTACAGTCGGGCACTCCGGTACTTGAAGTGGCGTTAACGCATCCGGAGCGCCACTAAAATGTCAGGAATTGTTAATCTACCCCGTCGCGCGCGCACATACACACACACACGCTTAACGCACGCTTGATAACATACTGCCGAGGAGGAAGAGAGAAGAGGTGCATCATCCACCTCTCGCGCGGAGAAGAGGGTTGCCGCGAATAAACCCTTACTTTCCAGTTTCTGCCCTCTGACCTCTTCCTCTTCGAGCTCGCTCTTGCTCTTCCCAGGGAACCTTGGCAGGGAGACATTCGCCTCCAAGCAGCACCAGACCGCACCGTTATTACTAGCGATAAATCGCCACCTTTAATAAGAGCTCGCGCGACGTACGCCAGACGGAAGTCAGAAACGACGACGACGATGGCGGTGGTGGCGACGACGACGATTACATAACGACAGTGCCGACGAAAGGATGGTGAATTTAAGAAGCGAATAGGGTATATATATGCTATATATTCAAACGATATCCATTCGATTTTACTGAACCTTCCTTGGCCGGCCAGCCTTTATTGTACGCCACTCCGTGATGGCTCGAACGATTTAATTTCGGACATCTCGCCGTGCGATAAATATTTCGCATACACAATAAAATACCTGCCGGCGCGTTACGAAAATTTATTACATTTACTGGAAGATAATATCGTGACGCCTATATTTGTTATATGTATAATACGCGCTATCAACGTGGTATGGAGTTTTCGGTGCTCGATCCGAGGGATATGGTACACTGATGATTTATTGCTGGCTGGTTTGATTGACGTTGTAACAAGATAGATAAACGTATTTCACATGACGCCGCGTTTTAATCCTTTCCATTCCTGTATCACCGTTACGCCATTATGCTGTGTCGAGCTTTTATCTTACGATATTAACAAGCAATTATCAACAAGTTTAAATATACTTTTTAGGATTTTGGCGGCATGAAATCAGTCTGTTAACTACATTAACAGTTATACGTAAATGTTATTGTCTCTGCCTGAGGTTCAGTACATTATTTTGATTACAATAACTATTATTATACTGTATTTGTGTAATTCACTAATAATGATTTCATTAATATTTAATAATTTTCTTTAATTAAATTCAGTAAATGTGAATAAAGAAGTTAAATATTTAAGATGAAATTAAAGAAACTATAGAAATGCAATTGAGTTTCAGCTTTTCTAAGCTTTTTCATTGCCTGATGTGCTATTGAAAATCCGTATTTACACTTGGCTTAGTTTGTACACTCAGGTGCAGTTCTGCATGCTCATTAGGATTGTAGAATCGTTATTTGAATTTGGTCTTAAGAGCATATCGAGCAAGATACGAAATGGGAACATCTGAGATATCGCGCGTACTTTGATTACAAAAAACTATCGAGACTATTCGACTAAAAAGCGAAACGAAACTTGATTTCAAATTCAAGGTACCGATCGAAACAACGACATGTAGATACATTTTATAAGAAAAGAAACAGGCTAAAAATAAGTCAATGAACCGATAGAGTAACAAATGCCATCATCTTACACGATATATACGAGGCAAAATATTTTTATAATCTGTCTCTGCCGCGTCGACCGAAAAACTTGATCGTGTGACGCTTCCCACTCGGGATCTCGGCTCACCTGACGCGGTTCGGTATATCGAAATTCTTTTACGTGAACCGGAAGCGGTATTAGCGAAGAAACGGTTGCACGTCTGTGAAAACGTGAGCTGGGTTACCCCACTAGTAGTGATTGTTGCTGCAGGCAGTCGCCGCAGCCGCGGTTCTCGCAGGGAATCAAGACTCCTTTTCCTCGCGGCGCATCGTGGCAACGATCTGGCAGTATATCGCGAAGGGTAAGGAACGAGGGGGGGGTCGATTCCCCGCTAAGAAACTCGATACGCCCGGTTGCCAAGGGACGCGGAGGGATAACGCGGACGCGGCGCGGAGTGGTATAGTTCCCGAGCCCCCGTAACTCGGTCACCCCGTTTCCAATTGACCGGTTTCCTCTCTCTCGCGGCGTAGCCCGCAGTTCGACTGCATTGTGCGAACTTCCTGCAGATTTTAGCTGTCACCGCCATTTCATATTTTAAACGGACCGGTAACCGAGAGAGAGGGAGGACCGGTGTCGCTCCGGGACGATCGACGTGGACACGGAAAGCGCGCCGCGGACCCTCTGCGTATAAATATGTATATTCGAAGTATACACATAGGGCGCAGGGCCAGCGCACGGACCTATGTATGTCGAAACACCGACCAATCGCGCTGCTGCAGCTTCGCGGATTCGTGCGCGACGGGGAAGCTTCAGAAGAGACCGCTTAATCGGCGGTCGTTGCTGCCGCATCGGATTTTGATTAGCGCGACCACGTCACGTTTGTCCGTTCGTTTGTCGACGGATAAAAAAAGTGCATCGCGCACGCCACGGCGCATTAACTCATACGCGGTTATACAGAGGCGTATACACGTTCCCTTGTGTCTGAGTCCATTTAACATTTTTTTCTGCGTTCCCGTGCAGCGGGCTCCCCTCACCGCGTTTGCCTTTGGTGATTTTTTAATCGCCTCTGCTAACACAACTATATATATCTACGCACAAATATATGTATATAAATTCTGTTCGAATAAATCATACATTCCGAACAGACGTTCCTCTGTAACGTTTGTCACACCAGTCACACTCGAAATTTGTCACTTGAGCGAGCTGTTGCTTGATCAATTGGTAATTTTTGTTCTGCTGCTTCAGCTACTGAATTATCTTGAAATTTTGTCGACGAATTCCAAGCATGAAAGGTGTATCCGTGTGCTCTTTGTGCATAGATTAGTTTTGTGACTTTTAAAACGATATTACACATGCAAACCTATATATACAGCTGGAAAAAGCTCCTACGTTTGACGCATAATTATATCCTTGCATGAAACATTGCTACGCCCCACAGCTCAAGATACAGATCTCTATTAATTTTTATAAGTCGACACTTATATACTTGACGAATACTATCTAAATTTATAAAAAAAATACGAAATAAAATAAAACAATATAAATATAAAAAGGGCAAAGAGCCACGTAAATTAACGAAATATTTAATTCAGACATTCAAAAATCATACAAACGTTTCGACTCCGATCGGGTCATATTTTCAATGTACAAAAATTATATAAATTATTATAAAAAAAAAAGAACAAATATAAGTATCGGCGCAAAAAATATAATTAATCGCTTCTTGGAATTCTTCTAATTAAAATGTAATATTTAGTCAATAATGGTGTCGTGAGCATAATTAATCTGATTGAGAAAACAAAAAAAACCTGTATTTTTTTTTTTTAAATTAAAACATAAAGTGTAAATATAAAAAGTGTTTTACCTTGTAAATTGTAAAATAAAAATATGTAACGTGTCCAATAATAAAGTCAATTTGTAAAAAAAACGTACATATGTTATCATAAAAATTAATAAAGAAATTCTGCAGTGAAAAAGAGCAACTAATTATGTTAATGACAGGATGTTTGAATTAAATATTTCGTTAATTTACGTGGCTCTTTGCCCTTTTTACATTTATATTGTTTTATACATATAGAGCCTTATTGTTACTTAAATAAAATAAAATTCGTATCGAAGCATTAATTATTTTGTAACTTAAGTCAGCTTATTAGTCGAGATGTAAGATACGGTTGATCGCATAAACTTGATGGACACGGGACGAATAGCCTATATATATATATATATCTCGTAATTTAATCATATCTTCACACCCCTCGCACGATCGAGTCGACGCGATCCCTTCGTTTTCAGACCGAGGTATGGAGCCGGCGAAGAGCTCGGGGTTATCAGGAGGTGCGTTCATTGCTGTGCGTTCGTACTTTATTGTTGTTTCAATTACGTTTGAGAGAAAAGCTGCACCCTTCCGACTTGCACACTCTGTGTGTGTGTGTGTGTGGGGCACTGATAGTACTCTCTTTCTCTCTATCACCCCCTCATCCGTCCTTTCGACTATCCCCCACGAATCGTACGCTTCTCCGCGCCGAAACTCGCGTCCTCCTCCGTCTCCCTCCCCCGAAACGCCGTCGAAAGCCGTCAGCATATTGCGCATGCATAATTTAACGTGTTCAAACAAATAACAAAGTTTTCGCATGCTGATGAGAACGCCACCGCGTCCGGATTTCGACTGCCACCGACTGGCAGTGACATATTTTCATTTGACACGCGGAGAACGGGGGCGGACTCGACTAGCGGCCGAGGAATTCCGCAAATCTGCGCGGCGCACGATCGATCTCTCTCTCTCTCTCTTTTTTTTTTTCCACGTTCAAACGCGCCGGGCCATGAATACTCGGAAATAACCTGTGAAAAATAACAGACTGAACAACGAGTGACAAGCCGATGCAAGGAATTTTGCATCGAATCGCGTCTCAATCAATAACAATTTGCATACGTTCGCCTAATTCCACGAAGAATGGACAGACCATATAGGGGAGATATTCGAGGCGCTGAAAGATCGGTGAATTGCACGTAAGCGTAATTAAAGAGGCGATCGGGTTCGGCCGTCAGGAATGCGCTTCCGGTCGCGAGCGACGCCGATAACCGTTTACGGAGCTCGCGTGATCGCCGGGACCCCTTCTCTTCTCGTTTTTCAACCATCAGCCGCAGATAGACGTATAGAGGGTGTGCCGTAAAAAGGTGGCGCGACTTTGGCGAATATCTCGGGCCTCGCGTGCTGTGTGCGTAAGACAAAACACAGCCAATAAAGTACACTCCAACCCTCGGCGAGATACGGCCGTATCTCTCAGATATATATATATATATATTACTGGTAAAAGTATCAATGAAAAAAAGGATGCAGATCGACGCAGATTTTATATCCTCTCGGAATCACCCGGCGAAACGGAGGATAATTATGCCTTTGAACCAGGAACGAGCGACAGCCAGGGCTGCTACTAATCTTTCTTTTACTGCCTTTATAATCGCCGGGGTAGCGGCGCGGTTAAAGTGTTCAATTCCCGTGCAGCCTGGCACACGTAACCCGCAATTCGCTTTTATCGCGAGATGTTTTAAAGATAAACATCGTAATGCTGTTTTAAAGACCATTGTAAAAGCCCGACGATTTAATTGGCGTGGCTCGCAAAGCGGCCGCGCGCATCGCTCTCTCGCCGAAATATCTAATTCACTTTACACAAATGGTGCGACGCGGAGAAAAAGATCTTGCCGATCGCTCAACGTCTCGACGACGCGGGGAATCCGGGTTTCCCTACCCCGTAGGGAGGCGAAGTTTACGGTAAACAGACCTCGTGCCTGTAATTTATATTTACGTTATTCTCGCGATACGATCTCGAGCGCGCTGCGCGGCTTATGAACTCATCGCTCGTGACTTCGCTCTATCCCCTTTAAATAGGTAAGCGTGTCTCATGTTGCAGGTTCAGTTGACTAAAGCGTTATTAACTTCCAAAGTAAACTCACTCTTTTCCTCGTGGCACACTTTTGTACACAGTCGGATCGTTACATAATGCTCGATGAAAGGCTAAGCTCTTATACGTATCGTATGCGAGTACTGTACGCGGTGTTCCGTTGGTCCGGCTGGCAATTTGCCTTTGCATACCGTCGTCTCGCTCCAAGTATGAATAATAACGACTCTGGATATGTGAATTACGAGGCGATTATCTACGACGGGCGGCCGGGGGTGCGAGAGGAGCCAACGTTGGTTATTGCACCCTAGCGAATAGCGATGTCGGGAATCGATTCTACGACTCGGCATATAATAACAACGGTATACCAGACATATAGTTCCCGAATTTCGATGCTATCGTCCCGCAGGTGATAAATAAGTGACAGGATTGACTCTAATTTTTCATTAAATGGCTCGCGGAATGTATGTTTTTGTAATTAAAATATGCTGACGTAATCCTTTAATATTTAAACATAACAATTTAATGTATTGAATAATTAACGTGTAAAAACGCAGAATATAATTATTAAAATAATATCAAATGAATAATTAAAGGAGTTGTAATAATTTTAAATTGCCAAGATTTATAATTATAATTTAAGTTGATTTCCATTATCAAGAATAAGACGATATTAAATTAAATATGCAAATTAATTATGTAAAGAATGTCCTCCTTTTTCTTTTCCTAGCTGTATATTCTATCGAGATATTCGGAGAGGAAAGGGGTGCAAAGAGCTTGGTACAAAGCTTTTCCGCAAACGGCGCCACCTGACGGAACTACCCCTTCAAAGGAAATAGTAAAATTTTGCAGACTCCATATGCCAATGTAAGTAATTTTTTTAATTCGATAAATAAATTAGCAAAAGTGTTACGCGTACTTATGTCGATTTACATAATTCTTTCAATTGAAGCAAGTGATTTTTATTTATAATTTTTTTTATAAACAATAGCACGAACAATTTAAACAATGTTGCTTCTTATTTAAAACTCTCTCATCTGCCAATAGATTCGTTTTATTGATTTATTCCTTTCCAATTTCTATGTAATATTTTCATATTTCATAAAACACGATTCCGCATTGACAACCTAGATCCCTCGTTGTTGTTTCGGCGAATTTCGCATGCAGATTGACGTAAAGCGTATATACGCGTGGGAAATAACTCGCCTGCGATATACGCAAGTAAAGAACAATCTATTTTATTAAAGATGATAATATTCTACTATAATCTATGAGACTATAGGTTTATTCTAAAGCTATTAGCACATAATATATGAAAAAAAAAAAAAAAAATGAAAATCTTTCATCGTATTGTAATATCAGTTTAACAATTTTGAGATGTAATTTTATCTTTTCTGTTTCCTTGAAATACGCAAACAATTAGAAACATATTCTGTCTTGTTGAACTATATACACATGTATGTATAATATCTGTCGGCTATTGTCCGTTTCCAATTGTTTAAGTTCCGTGCTCGCGTTGGACTCAAAAGGGTAGAAAGTCCAGACAAAAGATCCGCGAATAGATATCCTCTCTGTAATTTGTCAAAAACATTCCTCAAGTGCGAATTTGTACTGTTTCGTCATGATAAGCATACCCATATACAGGGTCTACCTCTCGCTTCATTCAAATGAGAGTGCCAGATGGATAGATAGCACGAGAATTAAAAAGATGGCTTAAAAAGTAACGAGAGTTTCACTCATATAATCATAATCCGGGATAATATTAAGTTTTATCGACCATTGTGATATGTGACGCATTTTACAAATATCGTATTAATAATGTAATTAATAAATTTTCACCGTATATGTTGTATAATTTGTACCATTTTATTTTTAACAGTATATGTAATATATATATTACACAATATATATAGTTTTAACTGTTTGAAAGCATATCTTGATATCATCATTTATATTTGACATGTAATTGCATGAATTAAAAAATTGATATCTATGCATTTTGATATAGATGAGTTGTACGTATTTATGATTACATAACAATTTTTATAGAAGATTATGAAGAATTAAACAAATACTTTTGTCAACTCTAATTTTATCTAAATATTTAATGATAAATATGAATATATTACAGGAATAATGTAATACTTGCTATTTTTGAAATCTTTTGTTGTTTGATTTCCGTTAGACATATTATAACGTTATGATGAAAATATTCTGTGTAAAACTCATTGTTCTCAAATTGTCCTTTTTCATAAACTGACTCCAGATCCGGTCTCCGGATTTCCCGTAATTTTTTGTTTCTAACATAGTTACAGCTGTTGAGAATACAAAGTTCTCATCCATTCGACAACACAGTCTATGTAGGTCGAGCCTGAGAGAATCGTCTTTTAATTAACTACTTTTGAAATCAACGCGACAAGGTTGGAAAAACAAAACCGGGAGAGACTCAAGGGAAAACCGTAAATAAAAGCGAAATGAGAAATGAGAATACGTAGAAAACTATTTGTTACTCTCAGTACATCAACTAATGAAAAGATATACATTATAGTTTCCAGAGTGCTAATCTTACAAGAAAAAAAAAAGAGCTCTGTAATTAAATAAATACTTCCTGCTTAGTAGTCTTAATAGAGAGACATGTATATATAGATCATTAAAAAAATGATTTATCAATTTATTATTTTTGAGAACAATTATATTATTTCGAAAAAATGTCTATATGTGTAATCCAGTTTTGTATCTTCTACGTGTTGTAATATCCAGCGAGCAACTATCGAGCACATTTTACCGTATTGCACTGAACGCAGCGGAGACTATCACTTACGCTAGATTTAAAAATCAAGTTAATGGTCAGTGCGTTATTTCCACGAGATGAGCTACGCCCCGTTGTGCCTTCTTGCCGCGGAGGGATGAAACGGACGAGCTCTCCACCCCGTTTCGCCATGATTGTAGCAGAATCCTCCGGCAAGAAGTAATCTCTTTCTCCCGAGATACGGTATTTCGCGCCGAGGCGGGATATTTATTTATGGTGATTAATCACGCAAAGCCGGAGACGCGGATCTGAGAGAAGTGCCCAGAACTGAAGGAGGCACGAAAACGAGCAAACATTAGAAGTGAAACGATAAGACTGGCTCGCATAATGCCGTGGCGAATGAGCGAAATGCGCACTTTCTCTTTCTCTCTCTCTCTCTCTCTCTTGAAACGTCACCCTCTCGCGCCGTAGTATTTTCTCAGTCGAACAAATCGCGCTCGCTATACTTCCTGACGATTCATTCCCGAGAACATTCGTTGATTTTCCAACCTTCGTTTGTCTCGCTTCTGACAACCGCGAAATGCGTCCTTCCGTCTACGCTGCTCGCATTGTTTTTTAAGGGGAACTATTCACTTCTATGCACAGCTGATCGCCAACAGCAATTCTGCGATATATACATGTATTAATCATACAAATGTGAAGATTTATGTGTATTCTTAAAATACAGAAAGTATCAACAATTGTCTATTCATCAGCGAGTTTCGTATAAGAGTACAGAATTTCCATTATCAATAGTAAAATACTGTGTAATATGATGAGATAAAATTATATCCTCACATAGAAAGAACTGTTTTGTTAAAGTATCTAAAAATTTAGCTATACGTACAGATTTAAAAATAATTTTATTAGACTATTAAGATTATTACGTAAGTTAAGTGCTAGAATGTCGAAACTTCTTTGGCGTTATAGCTTGAGAGCGTCCTGTATAATTATTTTTATAATTTAATAAAATTATATATATAATTATAATAAGGCTCAATAAAATTAAAAAATAATAAGAAGAAACAGAGCTATGAGCCTAAAAATTCGTTGAATTATAATATTGATGGTAAATTAATTATGTCATTGTGTTAAAAATATATAAAATTTAATATAAACATAAAAATATAAAAATATATAAAATTAATAAAAACTAATTTGTTTTTATTAATTTTATATATTTTTATATTTTTATGTTTATATTAAATTTTATGTATTTTTAACACAATGACATAATTAATTTACCATCAATATTATAATTCAACGAATTTTTAGGCTCATAGCTCTCTGTTTCTTCTTATTATTTTTTAATAAAATTATGTTCAGATCCATAACATTTAGCGAAATTTTTAGATACTTAAATAAAATCAGTCTTTCCGTGCATGGATAATGTGTTGTTTTGCATACTTTTTACTTTACATTGTTATTTAGCTATTTATGTCATTCATTTTATATTAAATTTTATTTATTTTTTTTTATAAATAACGCTTTAAAAAATTTTGATTGCGCTGGTCACCAGCGACCACAAAAATGTCACTGAAAAGTCAAACGTCAGTCATAGATAACCACAGCAGTTAATGCATTAACGGTAAATCTTCAATGCGTTGATTTATTCTATATAAAATTATTAATTTATTCTCTGTGTGTAAACATTTACTTGTGTATATGATTTTTTTAAGACTCGGTGAGTAATAATTTCCTGTATCGAGGGAAAAAGATTTAGTTGGAAGGTTCGATTTGAGTTTCATTCGATTTTTCAGAGATCCGATCGCGCACAGTTAATTAATTGGGGTAGGAATCGACGAATAAATCGTTATCCACTGGAACTAGAACTAGGTAGAAATAAATGCCGACTATATCGGAATGTCTGCGACTCGAACTAATGAGCAATTAGTAACAGAGCCGCTTGCTCTGTACACAGGACAGAAACGAACGTGGCCGCCACATGCCTCACGCTAAACATTGCCGCCCAGCTGCCTATCGTCAAAGATTTATTGTCCGGTTACATGTGTGCTCGTTGCAAGAATACGTCCTCGCCAACGCATATTTTCATAAACTGACATTTTTTAACGACAATCTAAAGCGTTAACTCGAATGAAACTTGTCATGAAATGTTAATCATTGTTAAATTTAATTAGTAATTACAATGTTACTTTACGACGAACAATTTAACGTTTGATTGAAGATCCTTTCCTATTTTTATTAGACATGATGCGTCGCATATAGAATTTATATTTCTTATAGTTTCTATATTTTTCCACTTATCTTAAATCTCCTACTTTTAATATCTCTTTTTCTTTTTTTTTCTTCTTGAAGGAACATATGTGAAAGGTTTATCCAATTGACTGCACTTGATCGCAAATCCAATGCGAAATTATTGAAGAAAGTTAATTTGTTTCAGTCAGTATGTCCTGTTCTTTATAGTTTTAATTTATACAACAGTTATACTGCGATTACACTCACTTATACTTAATATATATATTTATTATCACGAAGTATGTGCGTCATAAACGAGATTTTGTGCTGAACGCAATAAAGCGACTCGCTCCACCAATTTTTTTCCTCTAAGGGTAGAGTTAACTAAAAATCCTCGTGTTTTATCTCGCAGGATACTTCTGGGGTTTTCTTTACTATCTCAAGAATATATTTGGCGCCGGGAAATATATATTTCGACAAATTTGGATACGTACAGAGCTACGAGTCAGTAACGTTACATAAAATATCCGATTATTCGATGTTGGATTACAACGGGCAAGAATATTCCAAGAGAAATTCAAGCTCGGATGTTACGGACTAGGGGATCAGGGAATACGATCATCCGCGCGAAATAATCGTAGATCTCTCGCGCTCGATTTATCGTGAAATTCACAATTTATTTAACCTCGGCCGGCGGATAGAGAGAGAGAGAGAGAGAGAGAGAGGAAACAGAGAGGAAGCAACTCTCGGAGCTGAGGAAAATCAGAGATTGTGTAGCAAGGGTTAAGAAAATCGATCGTTCGGCAAACACGCGGACGCGCTGCCGTAGCTGCAGGGTTATCGTGCGGAAGGAATGACGGTAATTGCCGGTTTTGTCTTCCGACGAGGCGACGCTAGACGCCCTTTAGACGTTATGAAGCGGCGGCGGCCGCCGCTGCCGCGCCGCGCCGCCTTTCACATCGGGATTTGACTTCGTCGTCGTCGTCATTCGACGGCATTCGGTTCCGTAATATTAAGGCACGGCCTGAAGACGATGACAAGGACGTGCCACCTCGTGTTCACTGGCGCATAGCACAATTTTACTCGAAGAGCGTCAAGTAATTCTTCATTAAGTACGAACGAATAATTCACGCCGCGAGGCGAGCCGAGGTAGATACGCGTAAAGAGCCAAATGAAAATTGCATCTCTCTGAACAAATGAGGACGATCTTAACTAACACTAAAACGTTTGAAGTAACGTCTCGTCGTATATATTTTTCTGATTTTTTTTTTTTTTTTACAAATTTTGAACATCGTTTTATTTTTCATATTAAAAATTTTAAGAGTAACGTAAAACAGAGGCAAAAGAAGTTTTATACATTTTTTTTTTTTTTTATAATTAAGCATCGTATTACATTTTAACGTTAATTGTTGATATTACTGGAGTACATGGATCAAAGATGCTAATGAAAATTACGGTATGATGCGCATGTCGTGCGAACTCGGACGGAATGACGTTTAGATTTCGTTGATTAAACGTACAAAGGGATGGAGTCTTCTTGCTCTTCAGACCATTTACAGGGCGAGGCGGACGGTGTCCTGCACCTGACGTCGTGAGGGTGGACTAGAGGTGGTACAAGCGTCAGGAAAGAGCCGAACAAGGAGAGGAAGGTCGGGCTAATTGGATGTCGGAGGCGCAATCTTGTGGTCTCCATTTGTCATTCGGTAGCGCGCGAGAAACGCGTCTCCCCTGGTCCACCTCGTGCTTCTCTATCTTTCGCTTTATCTCCATTTTTCCTCGCTCTTTCTACACCCGGGCGGTTCCGCAAGGCTCCTCTTTCTCGACGCGCTTTGACTCACGTGGAATCTATCTTTGAATTCGGCGGTCGCGCCGCCTCGCATGGACGTTGGCTGGATATTACGAGAATTCTAGAGCACCTTCGAACCTTCCTGGAATTCGATCCACGTATCCCGGAGGTCGCGCCAAAAATCCCACGACTGCCGCCGATCCCCTTCTTGTCGGCGCGCAACCCCTAATACGTACGAGCTACCCCGATTGGGATTCGAGTGATACGATCGATTAACAATCAAGAATCTGACAAGAAATTCAATGTAGAGCCAATTAAATTGTTTTACGTCTAATATAAATGCTCAGTAATTTTTACATTTCACTCAGTATATCATGTTATATCATATACGTATATTTTTTCACTTATGTGACACAGTCGTTATTAAATACCGACTTAAATCGGGATATAATCGACATAATATAGAATAGTTGGAATTTGAACGTAAATAGACGTACTTTATTGACAGGTACATACGTCGGATTCTTTTTCGTGCATCGCGTAACGACGGTTTGCTCGAATGGTCGCCGGATATTACAAGAATCTAGACATTGCCTTTGACTTCCCCGGCATTTAATACACACACATAACTCATCTCGTAGCAAAAGTCCTATAACTCCCCGCCGTTATGTGTTCCACGAACTAATTACCGTCGAAATTTACATGAACGTGAAGCGAAGCATTAAGGTTGACACAAAGGCCACGTTGTTGCTTCAACCTTCTCGATTATAGATAAATACGCTCCCCGGCAGTAAAAATGTCTCGAAGACTTGGCATTTCTATGACAAATTTTTATAAATGTTATGAAAAAGGAATTAACAGACAAATATAAGCGAATTGATTATAATTAAACGTTTCAATTTGAATAAAAAACGGCGTAAAGTTCTTTTTGTAGTAGATAGAAAAGCAGACTAATGATAATAAGTCCGATAAGAACTGGACTGGAAACATTGTTCCTCTACAAAGTCCCTTTAACTAACTTTCCCTTCGGCATTAATTGCGGCCAGTGTTGTAGGAAATACGCGAAATACGCGACCGCTTTGAGCAACAATCAACGATAATAGTTCCTTTCTCGGAAAGTTGTTCTTATTGTTAGTGTCATTAAAATTACTTTATAAGATGTAAACAAAATAAAACAAAACAAGCGTTTACTTACGGCACAACTGGTCTTGTAATCGAATCGCGCATTAGTCAAGAGAACTAGTTGCGAACTCACCTGAAACAAAAAATGCGTTTTATTGAATATTTTAGTCATACACAGACCTGCATGCAGGAAAGTATTAGATTCTGAAAAATCGACATGTAAAACCGTTTAAAATGGTTTGAATTACACCGAGACAACTGATTTTGAAACTGGTGGCGTTATTCGGTTTGCCGGAAAAATCAATATCGAAGCGCATATATTCGGGATTGCATGTTAACTACAGTAGAGTAATCAGTTGCGCGAAATCAATACGCGCATTCCGCGTTTAATAAAATAATTTGAAACAATTTAAGTTACTGAAGGAATAATGCGTAAAATATCAAGATAATTTTTTATTTTTTCAGAGAGCGAAACGTTGTGTATTTTAAATGTATTTTGAAAATCGCTGGCGAGATGTAACACGATGTGGATATGAACGGTGAACGTGGAGAGAAGTGGAAATTTCCCAAATTTTTCCACGAGCTACTTTTTTCAAAACTGTTTTCTGGATGTCTATACTGTTGCATTTTCGTTTACCAATGCTTATAATTTAAATAAATACCAATATTATGTATGCCGACGTTATTTTATTAAAGGATACACGGAAAGAACGGTTTTGCTGAAACATGCTAAAAATTCAACAGATACAGATCTGAAAATAATTTTGACGGGCCATGAAATAAATTAATTATGTAGAACGCTCAAGAGCTCAAGAGTTGTTTGAATATCAAAACTTTTTGCAGCATTGCTCATCATGCTCGAGTTTTCTACATAATTAATATTTTTACGGTCCAATAAAATTGTTTTAAATCTGTATATCGTTCTAACAGTTCTTCATCGTTCTTTCCGCGTATGCGTAGAATTTTATAATGAAAGAGGGAAATTACGTATATAGTATTGAACGCTCATAGCTGTGGAACTTCTACGATTTGATCATTATTATATGTGAGAGATAAAGGTAATTTAAACGCATAACAATCGTACGAAGAAATTTAAGGGGGTAGACTGTCGGAAGTAGAATTCTCGGTGAGCAATGGCGAGTGCTGATAGCACGGACAGCGTGATCAGTCTTCCATTATGCTCGCGTGAACGAGCCTTTATTATCTAAGGCTTTGCTATGAAAGGCGCGAATAGGGTCATTCTTCGATTGCTACTACTTCCAATATTTCCATGGTGGTCCCTGAAGAAAAGTGATCGTCAAGACCATCCTTACAAATCAACTTCTTTATTCGAAAGACGACTTATCAACGACGATAGACAAGGTAGTGGGAAACTATTTTTTTCCCCTTCGATCGCGAAGACCCGAAACGAAAAGCGTACGCAGACATAAAAGCACTCTGTAACAAATTACACGTGATTTGTCCTCACGCAATTTATCAACGAGAAGAAACGAAGAATTGTGTCCAATTCTTTAACCTGTTTCCTAGAATTCTATTTCTGTTTCTCAAATATTACTTATACTTGAAGAAAAATGTGCGATTAATAAAATTGTCGGCTAAAGTTCTCTCCTTTTCTTCTCTACAGTTAGATAACCAGCGCATACTAAAATAATATATCGCAAATCTACCGTCGATCTTGGCGAGAGATTTTTGCAAAGTTCACAATGATAAACGATGCCTGAAGTTTCACCAGAGTTGTACAATTTGCTTGCAGATCGTGATGTTCCGTATTAGGATTGGTGCGGGATTATCGGCAGTGGATCAGTAACTAACCGTAAGAATTAAGAACCACCGTTGAATCGAATTCGTTCTCGAGTTTCCAAGGAGGTACGATAAGACGGGATGGTTTACACGAAGAAGAAAGTCGTCTGGCTGTGCAAAGCGTGGTCGCGCGCGTGTTAGCCTCGGTTGTCTATCTTAACAGAAGTCGTGCGAGAGATTAAGCTACCTCTGATAAGAGGGACCAGGTGGTGGGACCGGAAGGACTGGCGGCGGCCAAAGAAAGAGAAGTAGGAAGAAGAACTGGAAGAAAGGGGAGGCAAAGAGTCTTGCCTACGGGTCTGAAATCCGGAATAAGAAGTTCCGGACTGTTTGAGGCTGCGGGCTGTTGGTAGGCGATAGTGAGAGAGAAGACGAACAAGACGGGAAGAGGAAAGGGGGAAAAAAGAGCCGAGGGAGAACGAGAGAGGAGACCGAGAGATAAATCGAGGACCCGGGGCGACCAGATAAAAGTCACTAACAAGTAACAAAGGTTTCGTCGTTGGGTTGAGATGCAAGGAAAGGAAGAGAGAGAGAGGAGAGAGAGAAAGGAAAAAGGTGTGCTACATATTGGTTCTATCACGTTCCTTCGTCCGTTAGTCCTCGGAGGTTTTTGTTCTCTTCTCGTAGACTCGCGGAAAAGTCCCTCTCAGGGTCTCGCAGAAACCAGCATCTGCCAATTTTGAAGTGCGGGTCTACGGGACGGCGATTGTTTCTTGCCATCAACTCCATATACTACTCGAAAAACTTTCGAGCCATCGTTTGATTAATCATTGGTTATGTGATTTTTGGCGTTAATAAAAATATTGATTCGCATTTTTACGAGGGGGTAATCACATAATGTAATCGTGGGACGGAGTTCCTGAAATCATTATAAAATTTATATAAAATTTTGATATATAATCCGACAATTAAAAGAAATAATTGTGTAATATTAGATAAAATCGTTAATTTTACCAACTGACCGCATATATAGTGAGGAAAAATTATTTGTCATCAAATAAAATTATGTAAAATTAAATGAAATCATGTAATCTGTGGGACAATATTTCAGATAGTGGTTACCCCCTCGCATTTTTATTTATATCTACATTTGTGAAAACTGGTCGTTATACGTTACACTGATAATTTCAATAAAGTACGATTTATTTGTTCTATTATATAAAAACTTTTCCATCTCTATCGAGAAAAAAAGACTTTTGACGTATATATAAATGTAATTAAAATGTCACGGAAAATACATAATAAACCAGGAAAGATATTACTTTTAAAATATTTGGAGATAACGCTCCTAATTGGTTACAACCTATGTGTTTGCAGATAATAATCGAATGGAAATAAAGAAAAGAGAAAAAGTGTGAAGAGAGAGAGAGAGAGAGAGAGAAAAAGGGAGAAACGAAAAAAAGAGAAGAAAGACACGGAAGAATGAAAGAGAATTATTTGTTATGCGTGACTAGCGACCAACTGAACGAAAATTGTGGTAGAAACAAGAGCCGCCCAGCTGGCGGTGCGGAAGGTGCGGAGAAAGTAAGTATAAACTTCGGGAAGAAACTCCCCCGCTTGTGAAGAATAAAAAAGACGGAGTTTTACTTATCGCGCCTCCGACGAAATCGCGAAACTTGTACCCGCGAACTCAGCGACAAAACGCCGGCGCGCAGTTCTCTCCCGTATAATATCTTCCGCTTCCTTTTCTTGTTAGAGATACGCCCGCGTGTTGCCTCAAATATATATAATTTACTTTAGTTTGAAACATTTCGCACGCGGAAGGCCGCACGTGCTGTAACAGAGTTTACGAATCTGCTACATCCTTCGCACGATTCCAATTTCGCATTTGTACGAAAAACACTTCGTTATAATGGAAGTTTCGATTGGCTTCCTGCAAATATTGTCGAATTTGAGTATCATATTACTACGTTCGGTATATACGAGTGTCGATGACTCGCGCAATATAAAAAGGATTCTGAAACTATAGATACATTCACAAAAATACTGCTTCTTCGTTTTTCACAAATTATCTAACTTGTAATTATAGATTAACCTAATTTATAATCGCTCATTTCTGTTAAACATTTCTCAGTCCATTTTCACTTGATATTATTTATTTACATTGCTTGAAAAAGATATTTGCCCTACATATTCTGATTATTATTATTTAATAACATTACATTGCCTCGATGGCTGAATTGGTAAGAAACGCTCGCACAGAAGGAGGGAAATTCAGGTTCGAATCTCGGCGAGGTATATTCTTCACAATAAATTATTTATGATGATTTCAAGATTCTTATTAACGCGACAGTAATATTGAATTGTTTGTTAACTTAATTTGCGATATCATATATCACATGTATTCTAGTTTCAATTTAGGTTTGCGCTTCAAGATAAATCGATAATAATTGACTGAACATGGCTCTCCTCACTCATTTATGTTAATTTAATTTTTTTCCAAGCGAAAGAATTTCTAAAAATATATAAATAACTATAACAATTTCGTCGTAAGAGCTTTGCGTAAAAGTGATATAAAAGCTTATCCGCTTTATTATCTGAGATTGCAAATGTATAAAAGAAAAAACTTGGAAATTTTATTCTGTCGCGGTCAACACCGTGATTCTTCTATTTTTGATCCAAAAGTTAAAAACGAGCTCTGAAAGCGCAAGGTCGACGGAGCGACGGTGCTGGGAGAGGTGATATCAACTTATCTATAACCTGGAGGTAAGGTGGCCGCCGACCTCCCGTCGGCTTCGTAGCCAAGCTCACCTACCTCTCATCTCGCCCACGCCGATACCCGACCTTGATTGAAAAGCAGATGACGCGGAATAAGGAGTTTTCCGGAGGTCCAAGGGAAAATGTCTTCCACACCTCCCCCTCCCCGCCTCTCCCCCGAGGCTCTCCAATTTCTCAGAAACGCGGAATTTATTTCATTCCCCGCGGTCTGATGTAGGACGAGGTGGAAAGGAAAAGGGATAGAACGGAAGAGGAAAGAGTCAGAAGCGAGCCTAGACGATAACCTTCCGCTAGAGACGTTTTTCAATCGACGTATTATATATATATATATTTTTTTATGTAACGTAAAATAGACACGAGGCCGTCATTTTTGACAAATACATCGAGATTACGGATTGCGTGTAAAACTCCGTACTCCTTGCACGATCAACGTCAAATATTTGCGCGCATCCCTCGGGGTTGATGCGTTACAATGAAATAGTGTAAAAAAAAAATATCGATGTAGCGTTGAAAGAGACACCTCTTTGACGTTAAAACGAACTTAACTAATATCCGGTCTACGAACTCTACTATTATTGAATACATGTATACGCGTATCGCCAATGCGATGGTACGCAGAGTTCACGCCAAGCTATTCAGGATGCTGTACATAAAACTTAAGGCGTGTAAAGGGAGCTATCAATTCCGATAAATTTAACGATTTTCGCAGGAAGTACACGGCTCGTACGCTTGCGGAAGAATGAGAAGGTGGAAGTAGAACGTAACGAAAGGTCTCCGGGGATTAAATCGATGCTTTACGGTTGCACTGAGGCACTGGAGAACGACGGAGGTGGTTAGTTGCAAATCAAGATTAACGTGTGGTTCGTGTTATGCGTATGTGAAGAAACTCGGGCCGTGTTTCCTGGAAAAAAAAGGACCGCTCCAGTCACGTAGATTCTTTACGCGAGGAGCCACTCACTACTTCTTTTTCGAATTACCACACGGACTGGCAGAAGAATCCTTTAACTTGCACGGAGGAAAAAAAAAGAAACGAGTACGGAATAATAGCGTTTTCTCTAACCGAGACGTGATCGACGCGGGGAATCGTATTGCAAAATAATACGAGAACATTAAAACCGACAAATACTATTATATTTTATTCTTAGCGTTGCAATCTAACGTAGATTATAGGTACAATTATTTTTATTCGGTACAATCTCTCTCGATCGATTCAACTATTTCGATCAACTGATAATATTTGTACGTGTTCCCAATTTTTTTTTTATTAAAAAATAAAAATAGCATAACGCTAAGGAAAGGAAAAAGAATGCTGCCGCCGAATAATATATATTCAAAGTATGTGTCGCGCTGTTAAAATGTTAAAATAAAAAAAGAAGTAAAATAGCTGCGTGTGTGCTTTTTGGTCCTGGTAGAAACGTGAAGCACGAAGTAGGTCGCCGATGGTTGAAGACAACCTGGGACTACGTCCACGGAATTACAGCGGTGGTTCGCGTTCTCCTAAAGGACTACCCTTTCACGGGAATAAACTGGGTGTTGTAAAACCTCAGGGAGCGCCGTGAGGAGGTTAAGAATCCACAACGAAAGGCGGGTTACGACTGGCTCAACGTGAGACGTTAGAGGAGCGACACGGGGTAGGGCGTAATGTGGCCCATGTTGGAAGTCGAGACACGCGGTGAACAATCCAGTGTTGATAACCGCACATCAGCGGCGGCATGTTAATGCCTCGCCACACAATCTCGTCCCGCTCCTCCCACCTTTCGCTTTCAGATCGCTAGCAATCACTATCTATATTGATCGACATCCCTTGAATATCAACCTATCGGAAACATCACGCGGCTGATCGAGAACTCCCCCGCTTACACCTTCTTTCCACTACGTATTTTTTAAATATCTGAACATGCATATCTCTAAAATTTCTGTGTAAATATTTTATGCAATTATTAACGTATATAAAAAATCGTGAATATGTTATTTGTTATACAAGACTTTGAAAGATAAAAATGTTCATATTTTTGGAATTAACAGGATTGCCACAAGTCAGGGAAGTCAGGAAAAGTCAGGGAAAATAAAATAGCTGTGAATAAATTTATATTGCCTTGTGCTTCTATGATTGGTTTAGACTACCTTCTTTTTTTTTTAATTCGTTTCCTGAAGAAAATGTGCATCATCATATTACATTGATGGATCGACAGAATATTTAACATTTTCCGTATTACGATAAAAATACAAGAAACATTGCAAAATATGTATTATTCAAAGTCAGGAAAAATCTCAAAATTTTGTCAGTAAATCAGGGAAATGTCAGGAAATTTTACGATTAAAAATTTGTGGCAACCCTGAATTAATTGGTCATTCAGGGAGAGAGAGAGAGAGATAAGGTTGATAATTTTTTACTGAAATAAAAATTATTATTTCCCAATTTCGCGATGTATATAAATGTTATATTATATAAGATTTTATATATAAATTATGTATATATATAATATTGATACATAATATATATTAATAAGCGGACTCACATTATTCACATCGAAAGATTGAGTTTTTCTTAAATCGCGCGTAAAAAACGTTGGCTTTACGATTGTCCTTGCGGTTCCGCTGACCGGAAAACTTCTTGTCGAGAACATAACGTCGTCGGCGGGCTTTACGAGCCACGTTACCCCTCGAGATTCTTCACGGAGGAACATCGGTCGGGGACGAGGTTCATCGTTGTGCGCTCGTGCGAAGGACGCGTCGTTACTCTTCATCTGCGAAATGACCTTTAATAGCGATGATGGTGAAATATCGCTGCGGAATTTCTTCAGCGCGAGGGTACACGGAGGGGTGGTCCGGCGCTATTATTTCGTCGGGCGCTTGACAAACGATTACGCGGGCGCCACACTTTTACGAGAACTAAGAAAACACTCTCGCTAAATCATAAGGAGCCCCATTACCGAAGGCGCGGACGGCGCATATAATACACGGGCATTTGAACGAAGGGCTCGTTCAATCTTTCGTTTTTCGCAGCCCCCCTTCCGCTACGATTTGTCAAGTTTCAAGGAAGATACCCTCGTGTTTGTCTTCCTCTTAATGCCTTCCCCCCCATCACTTTTTTTCCCGCACACCAAACACTTTTGCTCGATGAATTTTGCAGGAGAAAACAGTCTCGGCGCGAAGTGATGGTCCTTACGGATCCAACATA
Organism: Cyphomyrmex costatus; assembly: GCF_001594065.2. NCBI lineage: Eukaryota > Metazoa > Arthropoda > Insecta > Hymenoptera > Formicidae > Cyphomyrmex > Cyphomyrmex costatus. Next base: position 225,909 of record NW_017275294.1, on the reverse strand, counting down.
AAAATTCATGAAACTGGTCACCATAACCTAATGATCTCTATCGCAAGTAGATTGCCTTTTCAGCCGAGATTTATAATATCTTGAGAAAGGAGTTTCGCTCTTGTGTTGTAGAATAATCCTAAACGTGTAAAAAAAGGGATAACTTAATTAACCCGCTATATACAACTTGGAACGAGATCGACGTGCGCTCAAAAATCAACCGTGTACACATCAGAAAGCTGAGATTTCACTGCAGAGGGAAGGATTTCCCATTGCGTTACCACCACCAATGAGTTTTTCGGTGCCTAGGGTTATACGGGTTTAACACGATCTACCGATAATAACGGGGTCGTGGCCTCGTATCCACTCGGTTAGCTCGATGCTCGCGCCGAGTCACGCAACGATGTGTCACGCAAGTGCCCAAGTATAGCGTGCCCCCGCGACACGACACGGCCCACGGCGCCAATTGTCACGGCACGCGGATTCTTAATTATTGTCTTCAGGGCCGACCCTCCTCGTTAACGGCGTGTATATATATATATATATATATCCCTTTCGGTGTCGTGCGTGGACGTCGAAGGGAAAAAAAAATCCAGGCCATCGTGCATTTCGATGCTGATCGCTCGTACAGATATAATCGTCCGCCCACGTTTTCACTTGGCCGTGACCATCCTTCATGCCACATCAGATGCTATTGCAGCACGTTACGAAGTTTTTGCGGCAGTTTACTCGATTTGTTTGATAATGTTCTTACGCGTTATATGTAATTCCCTATTCGTGAGTGCATTAGAAGCTGTTCGACGGCCAATGGAAATGCACGCAATTGCAGGATGATTGCCGGTAATCGCGCGAAGCTCAGCGTGAGCGAATTACGAGTAAACCTTCGGTTAGTTTTAGCTAATAGAGACAAAACGCTTAGGAATGTTTTATTAAAACTGGACGTTTAACTTGTCAGCCGGAAAGACGATTAGGATCATCATGACAGTTGAAATGCTTAATGAAGTTGGCTCTTTAACTCGGTCACGATGCTTATTCTTCGGATAATTAACAATATGTCGTGCATAACGCTCGCGTTCCTTGCTCCGCCTGAAACCGGATGACTGCATTGGATCTGACACTGACATTGACACTGACTGCTCCCTTCGGGAGCAAGCCCTCCGCAGGCCTTCTACAGTCGGCTAGAATTGCTTTCCACTTACCTCAGTGTATTGGCGAACCGAACACAGGCAAGACGTTTAACGCTCGAGTTAATCTGCCGACGTGTGATTTAACCTTCCGGTGAACCGGAGTGTGCTGCACGAGATAGCGACATTTGCAACGTGGGAAACCATCGAGCGTCTTGCAGAAAATTATATTAATACTAAAATCATAATTAATATCAAGACTGGGTCGATATATTGTTCTGTATATTTCTAAACTACAAATATATGTGTAATTAATAATCTTTTATATAGAAATTAATAATAATCCGATAACAAATATATATTAATTAAAAACTATGAATTCCAGTAATTAAGGGCGAATGAGAGTGCAGCGTTGTGTTGTTAGTACGCATAATAATAAAAAAAGAAGTACATTTCTTCAAATTGCTACTTTATTCCATTGAAATAACAAATTTCGAGCGTTTCACTTTGGAATCATCCTCAACTAATACAAATTTAATATTCCTCCTTTGTATTTATTGTTAGATTAGATTTACAGATTTGATGTTGAAATCTCTGTTAAATTTAAATTGGTAATGATTGACCGAATTTTTTAATCGCTAAGGAATAAAAAGTGACTCATCTTACACAATACAAAGAAGATATCTTTAATACATTAATTAAGTCGCGCCTAATTACATGCATTATATTTAGCCAAGTTTGTATTGTATTTTAGAACCTATTTCAAATTTATATGATGGGTCGAAGCCGTATATACGAAAAAATGGTAATAATTACTTTTTTATACGTACTTCCTCTTTCTGCGAAAGGAAAGCGAAAGTCTATGCGGATGAATGCGAATAAAACATCGGCAGCAACCGCCATGGCAGTAACGGCAGTCATCCGAATATAAAACAAAGATCACTTTGCGATAGCGGACATATGCCTTGTACGAAATGAGCTATAAAAACGCCGTAAAAGAGCGACCGTGAAGTTACGCTTTCGTGTTGGAGACCGCAAGCTTTGCTTTGCCAATGCCGACTGCTCATTCTTTATGATACTTCATATTTTTCTTTTGCCCGTTTGCAAATAACACGCGCGATACGTGTAAATCCGCCGGAAGCATCTGATTTGAAACCAGAATGCAAATAAATTCGGAAAATGAATACAAAACTTGTAATTTTAATATCTTAACACATATATTTATTTGAATTGCAAAATCAAGCTTTTTTATTTATTTATTTTCGAAGCGTAATTACATTAAGAGTATTATATAATTCTAAATAATTTTAGAATTAATTACATTTATCAAAGAATCTGTGAGAGAGAGAGAGAGTTAAAGAATACGTTACTTTTTTTTTTAACAATATCTATCTCGAGAGTGAATAATACATCAAGTCTTACAATCTATCAATAATTTATTCAATAATCTTATTTGTATCACGATACACTTTTATCTGATATTACGTAGATGCAAGGTGTTACGAACTTAAATCGTAATAACGTGAGGGATAAAAGAGATAAAAGTTTGAGGAGCCAGGGAGTATCGCGAAATTTATGAGCCGTCGCTCCACAGGTCACTGCAGGCGATATTTCGTATTCTCGGCATGCTTTTAACGAACTTCCTTCTCCTTATAAGCGCGTCGTTAATAGACCCAGCAGCTACTAAAAGCGGTCCATGAATACGAATCTTTAGATAAAGACAGAGACCGGGATAGGACAACACGGTTTACGAGCTAAAATATATTACAGGAGATGATAGACGCAAAAGAGGCACTCGAAAGGGAACCAAAAATATATATTAACATATATTTCATCTTGACTAAATTTTGAAGAGAAAGAGAGAGAGAGAGAGAGAGAGGGAGATGACATATTTCATTGCATAAAGATGTAAAAAAAGGATCTTCATCCTGCACTAAAGTGTCGCGCTCGTAAACCACAAAGAAAAGTACTATTACACATAAGAAGTACAAACATATTTCTGTTTACACTGTAACTTTCGCATTTTCGGGGCGATAAAACGTGTCGTAACGAAATTTAAAGCGGAAACTCTCTACTCTCTATTATTTAACGTCAATTATTTATATCGATCTTTTTAATTAATCATATGTTTTAGGAGTTTTAAAAATATTACTGTATAAGGAAAAAGAATTTCTATATGAAGTAAAGAAATTATAATTAATTATAAAACAAGTGTACGTATTATTTAATTAGCATAATGTGTTGTAATTAATTAATTTTATTATATGTATATAAAATATACATAATGATTTATGCGACAGTATTTATTTCACGCAAAAGGTATTTACTAAAATTAAATTTTGATTAAAATCTGTATCTTTTATTACATATTTATGTTGAAATGGATATATTTAGGATATATATGCGTCAATTTTTCTCAAAACTTGCTGCAATAAAAATAATAATATAATAATAATAATAATAAATGTAATATTAATAACTTCACTGAAGTGGAGAAATACGAGGAATGTTTTATATTCAGATAAAATATATTGCCGCGCGGTAATTTCGTTTTTGTCTGATTTTATTAGTACAATAGTTTCATGGACACCGCGCTAATTGACTAGTTGATAAAAGATAATGAATATTAACAATAATATCACCGCTTTTACGATTCATGTTACTCGTGATGATGTGGCAACTAGAATTGTCGAAGCGTGACTCGTCTGCGATTCTGGTTAGCTTACGGAATCGTCGCGTAAGACAGGATGTCACGAGCCAATTCGATGGCTCGTCACGTACCTCTGCGGTTGCAAAGGGACGACTCAGCGACCCAGACACATCACGTTCCGTATTTATAAACCAATATCGTAACACGTATGTATTTTCCAGAAAACGCTATACGGAATCGATCATCGACTCATCTTGACCCGCAGCTACTGTCTTGGCATAATAATCGAAGACCATGACGACTCGTTTTCCATTAAAATGAACAAATTAACAGGTTCCATGTTAGCCTTACACTGAGAAAAATTTTGGTCCAATGAATGATCATTAATCAATGTTTGACTTATTAATGTTATTTACGTTAATTAATGTCCAATTTATTCATTGATACAATAACTAAATTCACTTATGTAATTATATATTCATTCTTGCAATAAATTCTAGTAATAGTTTTATAATCTAAGAGTTCATTGGACTAATTTTCATTAATTGAAGGAATATTTTATTATATTTACGTACAGTTTTGATTCAGTGTAGTCTTCTTCTCGATGACCGCGCTACTCTATGATTATCGAGGCTCGCGCATTGCTTATATTTTCGATCTTGAAGTTGATTGTACGTAAAATCAAATTCGTATACATATTTGTATAAAGCTTAGCAAAAGCTTTACGATAACAGTTAGATCGTAGAACTTGGTAAAATTGACTGAAACGTTTGTTATGATAAATCTCAAAGGATTTGTACTGTAAAGTTACTTGAAAAAGTCGGTCACGTATGATCAAATACTTCACTCCTTCCTCCTTGTTTGCGTCAAGGATATCAAAAAGTATTGAATCCGTAGACAAATAAACACTCAAAGTTGTATCAGACCGGTACGCATATGACCGTTCGCGCACAAGAGAATCGTTTGATTTTGTTGCGCTCTCGGAAAGAGGTTTGGCTTTAATGGCATCATCTTAACTCTCATGCGACAAACTCTCGTGGAAGGTGCTCGAGATGAGAATATGAAACAGAAATATGTAGGGGCCTAAGTTCAAAGGCATATATGATAGACCGAGAGAAGATGGAGAAAGAGCGAGGTGGAGAGACGGGAAAGGTCAAGAGCTACTTTAGACGCGCATGTTCAGTATAATGGGGTTCTTTTGACAAAAAACAGTCGATGGAACAGAGGCTGCGTGTGTAAGGGCACTCGAGAAGTGTCGATCTATACGTATGCTTTCTCGCGAGATGCCCTGCAGCGACGATAAAGCTTTATTATTAGTCGTTATCTCATAGAGAGAGAGAGAGAGAGAGAGAGAGGGGGGCTGCATAAGAAGGGGTGAAGAGAGTGAAATCGTGATACAAGTACACGACCTGTGATGATATTCCCTATTTACATGTCCTCAGAGTTTCAATGAGTTCATTGCGAGAAGTATATTTGGCCTCATTTTATTGAGACGCATATACTGGAATGTTGCATTAACTGTTAAATTATCTAACGGACATCACGTTTCTCTTCATAGATTACGGATAATTGTTAACTTTAGTTAAAAATGTTTTAAAAAATTAGATTTACCTAATTTTATAACAATAAATAACAATCAATCGGCAAATAATAACATTTTATGTAACATTTTCGCCATTATGTATGGAAATAAATTTGCAGACTTTTCTCAACTTTGTTCGATCAGAAGCGCACCCACTTGAGTTTGGATCCAACAAAGTCACGTAACTCCTTACAGACGTTCGCTGCTTATTCCCTAATCAAATTCTACGACGCGAGCGTACCCTCGACTCGCGTAGAACGATACACGGACGCACATAGATCTGGCACATAATGCAGCACTCTCAGGTAATCGACCGGCGAAAACCTTCGTACGACATATATATGACTCTTCCTTTTTCCTCTTTCCCATTTGATGCGCGACGCTGCCTCTTCGGCGTGGTCGTCGATCGAATCTGCGTATAAATATACATGCATTCGTCCGCGGATTAATGAATATTGATGCACCGGGCGCGCGTCACGCGCGCGTAGATAACGCGAGAACCAAAAATATAACCGGCGGCCGGAATGCGCGAGCGCCAAAAGAGCAGCCGCCACGTGCGACACGCGCGCGCAGAAATGCGCTTCGCGAGGATTTCGCCGGTTTCGCGTTGTACGTAACACTTTTATCTCCCAGGGGACGGGCTCTCCGCGGCGTTTCACGCTCTTTATGTCGTTGCAACCTTTAAAATTGCACGTTGCACGATATACAGAGAGTGCAGATTTATTTTCCCACTGCCGTATGCATCCTTTGGTTTTACCGTTGCACTCCTCTGGTCGCTGTATTCTCCCCGCAAACACCGCGATTTCTCTGGCTCGGCTGAACTATTTTTTTTTTCCTTTTCTCCCTTCGATAAAAACTCGACGCGACACTGATATATCGGATAATATCTGCTGGACGTGCTGGTTAAGGGGATGCTCTGGAGTTACCGACGGAACACTCATTTCGTATTTCTCATTATGCCATTTCGTTTTCCTTATAGAGAATAAAAAATCCTTTTCCAGAACAAAAGGGAAAACGCAAACAAGTCCGGCAAAGTCCAAACCGGTATGAGAATCCCCCAAAAATTGCCACGTAGATTCTTTCTTCACATACATATAAATGAATGCAAGCATCTATATCCAAACAAAAAAGACTTTTCCGGATTTGACTAATTTATAAGATTATCATGAGACCTTCAAATTATGATTTTGAAGCTGACGAAAGAAATGGCACGAGAAATACGATTTGAGTGTACATAACTTCATATTCAAGCGATATATAAGATATAGCAGAACAAGAAATGTACGTAACGTTCTACTTAATGGCTTATTTAATTACGTAATGTTTTACTTAATGTACGTAAATATTTTCTTAATATATGTAATATTTTAATTGGAATTAAAGATCTGTTTTATGGACATCGATTAAGTTCGGCCGTCTCTCCAGCATCGCCTTAAAGCGTGCGAAAATTGTTTTCTCGGCCGAAATTTATTATTATGCTTGAACGTTAGTACCATAGAAGACGTTCTTGCGTTCGGTTGAACACGATACATTTTCGAATGCTTTTAATACCGGAATATTATAATTATACGCGAATATACGAGAAATAATTTACAACGTTTCAAATTCGCGGTGCGAATGAAGGATTTTAATTCCGCATTCTTCCAATTCTCAAGCCTTCGCAAATCTTTCGTACGATGAAACGAAAAACTTACATAATTCCGGAGTTGGAATAATCCGATATACGTTACTTCAGCAACTCTCGTCTTTCAATTTCGTCTCGTTACTTTTTGCCTTATTGAGTCACGCGAGGGAGAGACACCGGAAAGGATTGTGCAACAACATCCGCGTGCGTCGCGTCGCAAAATGCAAAGCTTTTCCCTCACATCGGCCTCATCTCGTCGTCATTGTGTCGCGTCGATAGGAAATGTCGATGCGTGCGGTCACTTTGCACGAAACGTGTCGTCTGACGCACCGCGTGACATCCGGCGACAGAAACGCGGGGACCTCGCCCACCTCCATTATCATGTGCGTAACGTACGAGAGAGAGAGAGAGAGAGAGAGAGCGAGAGGAAACATCTTATCCGGCGCGTCTTGGAGACCTTACCTATCTATCCGTTGAATATAAGGAGCCATTACGTCGCAGCCGAAGGGGGTTTGACCCTTCTCTCGCTATTTCCTTCACTTTATGGTCCCCGTCGAGCGGTGTAACTTTCTCGCGGAAGTGGTTTTCGAGTGAACGGTTGCGTTTTTTTTTTGTTTTTTTTACGAAAGCGACGAGCATACGTGATGGTGCCCACACGCGCTGTCGTCGCCTTCGTCGTCCATTATTACAGCGGCCACCGCGGGTGTGTGTAGCGTCTATCGCAGCATATTAATTTGACTTGGCTCGGGAGGGTCGGACGTAGGATGATTCATGAAAGAAGGCGTCACACCGGTCACACTAACCGTCCCTTGAGTCACGGAATAGATATGCGTGAATTGCAGGTGTTCGTAGAAAAGCTTGTAGATAGGCTTGAAGATACGTGTCACGCATATGCTGATTTATTGAAATATCAAATGCAAATCGCTGCAAATGGATTGCTCCAGATTATTTTGAAGAACGCTGAATATTCTGGATACCCTTAAAATATCCTCGTGTGCTTTCTATATTTCACCGCGACTTACTTTTAATCAGATTGACGAACGAGCAGTTTGACAAAAAAGATTACAATGGCATAATTATAAACTCACACCTTTGCAATTTCAACGTCTATTGAAATATTAAAAACAGCTGTTGCTCGTTATAGCAACATTTGGCTCATTTCCTCCGTGTCAATCCTATCCAAGGCGCGTGTGAGTATTTTCATAAAAGCGCCTGTCAGTCATCATTAGCAACGTGGCAGCCAATATCGCGACGCTATTGTAGTCTTGTTTAAGCAATTGTTTATTAACTTATTCCAACCGTCATACGCTATAATCCGCGTCACCCTTCTTTTCTATCACATTCAAACGCGCTTCTTCCTCAGAGGACAAGATTTAATAAAAGAAGAACGTTGAACCGGATCAACGTCAATTATTGGCACTTAGGGCATTACGTTTTCCACGAATTTATTATGAGAAAAATTTTAAATCAAGCGATTTCGTTGAAAAAGGCTGTAATTAAGAAGTTCACGTAATAGAAATGAAAAATAAATTTTAATAAATTGCTGTTGTTATCAAGTAAAGTGACATTTATATGTCACGTGAATTAAACTTATGTTTATGTAAAATAAAAGGATTAAACCCGATATACTAATTACTGTTAATGAAATATTTATATGGCGAGTTTTACGAAGGGAACTTCACGAACTAACACAAAATATTGAATGCAATATACGCAAAAATAGAAAGTAAAAGATACCCTCGAATTACATTGTCCATTGTCGTACACTTCATCCACTAGCGACGACAGGGTCGTTCTCCGTGTAATCGAAAAGTGATTAACGGCCAATTGTTTTTCTGACAAGTCGACGAGCGTGTCATCCACCATTGCCGCTCTGTCAATCTGATTACAATGTAACTGTCGATCAACCGATTTCCCTCATTAACCATATCCCAACGGTTCGTGCGATGCGGGAGGCATGATAATCGAAGGACTGACCTGCCCGGAATGGTATCGAACCGTAAGCGTTTACTCGCAGTTTGGCCGCGTCCTATCCAAGCGTTTGAGCTATTCAAATTTATCAAATAACGAATCATTATTTAAAGGACGATTACTAAATATTTGCGCCAGTAATTATTTTTTTTTTCTAGTTCCTCTTATATTTCAACATAATGAAATTATGTATTGTGCGTGAATTAGGTTTTAATGAAATTTAATAAAAACGAGTGGAAAAAATAAACTTTATATTCAATATTAGTTATCTTATATATATAAGTATAATTGTTTACTGTTACGTATACATGTTACATATTATATACGTCAATTGTTTAACGTATGTATACTTTTAAATTTATTTTATTCGCGGTTTTTCGTATAGATCGAATAACTCCTATCTTTATCGACGAATAAACTGAAAATATATTGAAAGTTATATACAGTTGTACAATATCAAATAATCAATGCAAACGTATCCGAAAAAATAATAGAATATACCTGCACTGCATATTGAACTTATTTCAACAGTTTATTGATTCGTTGACGAGTAATCGAGCACGCTGTCTGCTCTCGATATGCGACAATAACGATAGGATGCATATAAATAATGCTAACATTGTATGTACAAGAGAATATTGTCTCTTGCACAAAACGGACGATAAAAAAGATTTATCAGTTTATTAATTTTAATTGTATATTAAAATATCATGTTAGATTTTGTCTTTTAAGACTTAAAAGATTATTAATGTATATAATATTTATTAATACGTGTATAACTATATTTTTAAGTGGTACTTAAGAGTATTCTTTTGCATTTTAAACAGTGCGTACATTAGAAATATTTTATAATAAAAATACGTATATCTATTAAGTATTGAATATGCTATATGTAATTCGTGCATCATTCATTGTACGCTCAGAAACTGTTAAATCACCATAATGGCCGTTCCGAGTTCTAATTCCGAGTTGCATCTACACGAGCAGGAGGCGAGAGGAGGAGGAAGTCAATCAACTGCTAATTAGTAGCTGGTGGACGGGCATAACCTTATCGGCCGCCGAAATGCTCGCGATGCGCTCGGTCCTTCATCCGGGATGCAGATAGAAGCCACGTGACGCACGTGCTGGCAATTAATAATCGATTCAAACAGGAAGTTCCGTCGATTGGGCACGTCCGACCGTGACAGCTTACTTCGCTCTTTATCGGATAATCTACGCGAACTACTTTGAGGAACTTCTCGCTACTGATAATCTTTATGTAAATTGAATCCATAATAAGCTTATATTGAGGCCGTCCGCTATATCGCGATTGATTTTTGTAACATTTCATTAATAGAGATACGTCATAGGAGGGGGGACATTATATTGTTGCATATTGGAAGAACCGTTGCTTTTTATAGTATATAATGTGTTCGATAACCGCAATTAACGATTGATGCATCTGAATTTGTATGAAGTTATATTATACACTCGGAACTCATTAAATTTACAAAGCTTAATTTCGCCAATTATGAATTTTCATTTTTTTATCTTGTAAATGTTTCAATTTTTATGCTAAAATCGCCAACACCAATTTGGTAATTTTTTTTGTTGTCAGTTAATACAGAGTTATTTCGATTATTTATAGCACTGGAATTATTTGTATCACATTTACATATTTTTAACAGTTGATATCTAATGCGAAAGCAAAATTGAAATGATTAATGAAGTCAAAATGGCGGCACCATCAGCGGTTCTAGTATTAAAAACGAATGTCGTTGCACTGAAAGAGCAATTTTGTTGAAGGATCTAAAAATTTGGTTAGATGCAGATCTGAAAATAATTTTGTTCGATCATCAAAATAATTTTGCAAAATGTATGAATATTCTGACACAAATTTTATCATCCTATTTAATTGTTTTGATGGTCCCGCAAAATTATTTTTCAAATCTGTATCTAGCTAAATTTTTAGATTTTTCAGTGAAATTGCTACTTTAGTGTGTGCGGATATTGGAATAAAGCAAATAGAATGTTTATTGGGCGAAAGAGATTATGCGTTATTAAATGTCATTTATATAAACTCGCCTTAATTCACATTGAATAATACAGAGTATAATAATAAGAATTTTGAAGTTTTCAAAAACTTTGTCTTGCAAAATCCGCTTACGATTTTTGTACACGAGTAACAGCGATGGGGAGGCCTGTTTTGACATTTACGTTTCGGAATGCATTCCTGCAGGGTAACGATGATTTACGTTTCGCCGGGAAGACGAATCTCCCATCCGTAGAAAATGAGCGTCCGACAGAAATGTCCCGTAATAAACGTCCCCGCGTTAAACGCGGCGACGGTCACTTATACCGTCAGCATGAATTATCCGCGGATCACGTTACAGGGCACAAGTCAGCTACCAAGCGCGTGCGTCGGCCATTACCGCGCTGCCATTAAAGCGTTGTTTACGAGCGACGATCAAGTTCTGTTAACATCCGCCATAATTGATCGCACGTAAAAACGACAAGGGGAATACAACGGGCCTTTCTCGCGGCCGCTTTCGCCGTCCTGACAGTTTACTGACCAGCTAAGATATCAAACAGGCTCGCTGAGAGATTCGCGAGATTGAGTCTTCGAGCGAAAGGGACAAAATTTCCGACCGATCGTCGAGATAATTTACAGCGACCTCTGCAATCTGCCGATCGAATTATGTCCCGATAAAAATCGTGATCTCGCTCGTCATGTCGCGGAGTTTATTAGCGGGTTTGGAAAGTCTTCGGAAATTACGGCATCGTTAGAGGCATGCTCCCGCGGTCTCCAATCTGGCGGTAAATGACGACATCGTAGTCCAGCATACTGATCAAGGTCAAAGATCTTGAGACACGAGAGAGGTTACCACGGGGACAAAATAATAATGGACGGACACGATAACTGAAGATACCTGCGCGAAAGACGCTGACCAGACACAATCGGGCATACGAAATTTATGAATGAATTCTTTTATACGGACAGTATAGATGCAGTATTCTCTGCAAACGTAAACTAAGTCTGTAATAATAGTCGTATTGTTAAGATCGATGCAATAAATTGATATTGTAGAGCTCTGACTGAATGCAATCTCTATACTTGAAAGTCCATACATCGACGATTTTCTTTCCTCAATAGCAGCAAAGACTTCAATTGCTGCTGTTCATTGTTCAATGGGAAGGTTTAAGGCCCCTTGAACAAATCTGAGCTAAATAAGAATTAACTAACAGTTACGTTATGAACGGAAATAACGATTTTGCTGGAGTATCGAAAAATTTAGCTAGATCTAAATCTGAAAATTTTGTCGAATTTATCAAAATAATTATGTAGAAATCTCTCAAGCATGACCGAGCATGCTGTAAAAATTTTGATATTCTAGCAACCAGTTTGAGACGCCATATACAAGAATATAATTATTTTGATGACTCAAAAAAATTATTTTCAGATTTGTAAGTAACTAAATTTGTACATACTTCAGCAAAACCGTGTCTCGTTCATGTTGTAAGTAAGACGTGATCTTTATCGTTAAACTTTAAACGAATTTACAAGATCAAATTAAGAAAAAGGATGTCAAAGTACACGCGCGCGTGGCACGTTTATGTAATTAAAATTCAATACGCCGCTCAAATCGCGTTCTCAACCGGTTTTTTTAAACGATCCTTTGAGAAGTGAGAAGCGGATGTGGAACGTAATGTCTCTTGGTTCGCACCCGAGCATGACGCGACGCCTCTGATTTATCGCTTTGGCACCTCAGGCACCTACGTCTCGGGCGATTATGGTAATTACGGTTGTTACCAGGTAATTCGATGATCGAAAGACCCGAAGCCAAACGTGTTGCTATCTGATGCACGACTCCGCGGAAAGTCTCTCTTTTGCGCATCGAGCGTTCGTGAACGAGCAGCTCGTGCGATAGCTCGTCGCTCAGAGAAGCGAAGATGTGAACGAACGGACGCGCGAAAAAACGAGTATGGCGAGTCTGTGCGCGCCGGAGAGAGAAGAGAGGAGAGATTTATCGCCTGGTTCTTAAGATATGGAAGGCGGAGGAACTTATTTATGGAGTGTATATGAGAACGGAATCAATATCGGGGAAATATAACCGGCGCGTGAGATAGCTCGTGTATGTAGCGCTTCAAATTTTTCATCAGCGGCCCGGGAAAACGTCGAACAGCCGATAAAGCACCCCGCAACTGTTGTGATTAGAATGATGCACGCAACGATGTCGGCCGATTATAGTTCAATAGATACGTCTCGTGACGTAGATTTTTCAAGAAAAGTAACGCGACGAAGTCGATAGAACATAATCAGATTTAATTTTTTATCTAGAAAAGATTTAATATCATACATTAACACAAACTCAACACACACAACAAAAGTTGTTGAATTCTCTTTCGATAGATTACGGTGTTTTAAAATAAATTTGATAATAGACAATTATCTCTGAGATAAATAAAACTATAAACATTATTGAACACATTGTTTCGATCGATTCCCTTGTACGAATTGTGCAAAAGAAATGATATAAAGTCCAGATTTAATAAAAATTTCGTGCTTGAAAAAATTAGTACTGTTATGGTATTAAAAAAATTATTGAGAGCAACTCGCATCCATTCTCGTTACGCTTTAAAAAATAATCACCGCTGCCGCGTAAAAAAGATAAAAGTGACTCTTGTCTGTATTATGAGACTCTGCATGAAATTTAAATAACGTTTATTGGGAGATTGGTTTTAAAAATTTCGCGTAACTTAATATAGCTAATCGTATAAATAATAAACGTCAATTTTTACGTCGCGTTTTTATTTGTAGAATGCATATGTATTAGTAAGTGTAAGTAAAAATAAGTGTGCACTACGTTAAGCCATGTGTATGTATAATTTATTTTATAAATTATAAAAAATATTATTTTGTGTAAAATTATTGTATAAAACCAAAAAATATGTATCCAAGGATCAGGCAGTAGAGAGTCCGACGTGGTTCTTTGTAGGCAATTGATAATTTATTATTGTATATAAAATATTATCGTAATAAAAAAGTAGAGGATTCTTGTTTAGCTGTGTTAGGCATTTTCTTCCGTTTCCTTTCACTTATAGGTTCGCAATCCTATTTCGTTAGTTACTCAAGAACCTGCTGTAACGACGTAACAGCCACATCCTTCCCGCGGTACGATAATTTTTTTGCCTTGAATATCCGTTCGTTCTCTTTCAAATCTACGTCCGGGCGAGTTTGCTGCTTTGACCTTTCGGAGATTCTTACAACCATTTCTGAGCTCTTCAGCGTGAACTTTAGGGACGGAAAGTTCTGCAAGTCGAACTGGTCGAATATACTGCTCGAATTCTCTCGACGGCTTTATCTGGAAATCCTACATATTCGAAAAGGACAGAACGTATCGTGAGAGAATCTGATTCGCCATCCTCGAGTGATCCAGTAGTTCCAAATTCTATCTTATGTTTTCCCTTTTTGTTAACACAAAACTCTTCGGACGACGGTTTCAATTGATTTTGTACTTTTCATAGTACTTGACAACTTGATTATTAAGTTATATCACATCGAAAATTCATGAAAATCTACATATACATTAGATCGTTTCTATTCGATCATATTACTTTCGATTGATCATTTTTAATTGGCGAAATTTGATCACACGTCTATCGTTTAACGTTAATATAATTTAATAATTTCATTTTAATGATACGATCTGGACAAAACAAAAGTATTTTCTGTTGAAACATTCCTCAACATTTAATGTCATACAATTGACATAATTGATGTTATAATTAAATAACTAATTATAAAGTTAATCGACAGTTCAACAGTAATCTGTTTAATATCACTACTACAATTGTATCGCTCCGATCACAAAAAATATTTGTTGCTTGTAACCAGGTTGAAGGAGACGGGAGAACGTTAGGGAACTAACTCTGTATATTGTACAATTGAAAGGTTGGACAGCCACACAATGAAACAATCGGTTATCGAGATGGCTCACCATAAACTAGAACGCGTGTTACAGCGAGTACGAGCGAAAACCCAGCGGTAAAATAACCGTACGAAGGCTCGCATCCCTCTCTTTTTAGCTTTCCGCCGCAACATTATCCGTCTATCTCCCCCGCTCCGTTTCGGAGTTGCTCTCTGGATGCTGCACGATCGACCAGTGACCAATATCGGTCGGTTAGGATGTAATAAACCCTCAGGCGTCACAGATCATCCCTCCTATCGCCCGTTATTGAGGCAATATTATGTGACACGGTGTACTCCGGCGTATGCGTCCCGTAAAATAGCACGCAAACGTCAGATGTGCGAGTCCGTGTACGAAAACGAGCGACGTAATTCACCAGAACCAAAGAGTAGAAGCCGACGTCATGGCCAGACTGCATAACGTTTCACGTTCAACGGCTAATTTAATCGTGCGAGTCCGCAGCAAAGCAAATTCCCGTTACCACTGGCACGACACGGCCATTCAGTAAAGTCCCCTTTAGCTTATCCATACAACATTGATATCTCCGTAAAACTAAACCATAAACGCTGAGAAAGTGGTATCGTATCTCATTACATTAATATCTATTCCATTTTAAAAACGTATTATTTCAATTTATAATTAGTATAATTTATTGTGAGAGAAGAAGTTGTTTTAAAAGGATTTTAAAATAATGATCAACGCGATTCTTACTTTCTCATTAATAACAAAAGTATTTTGCAAATATATACGTATATATCTTTTTATTTATAAATGTCATTCGGCCTTTTGTATGTATCTCGTTTAGCCTAAATTCCTTCTAATGCTGTTATATTCTTCTTATATACTTCGAATACAGAATTTTGAATCATCAAACGTTATTTAGTTTAATATGTAGCAAATCAGAAAAGAAAATTGAAATTCACTCTTCTTCATTTAATTAAGAAAAACAGAGTGAGTAAATATTGTACTTTTGAACGGTAATGTATATTACATTTTAAATAAACTGTGACACGTTGTAAAAATTATAATGGAACAGGAGAAAAATTGAAATTGCCCTCTAGGTGGGTAATATTAAATATTAAATATATATAATGCTGTGCAAGACAGAGAGGTAATAAGTTTTTACAAACCTAAAACGAAATAAAATCTAATCGTATGCGTTTTATCATACCGCAGAATTAAATTAATTTTGACTCGTTCGACTCGGAATTATTATGTGTTATTAGTTACTTTTAGCAGATCTTACCTGAAAATTTTCGCGTAGTTTTCAATCTTTGCACGAAATCATTAAAGAACGTCATAAATTCGCACAAAGAAATATAATTTATCTAAATTTGTAATATATAATATATATCGAAGTATAAAGTTTCTTCTCGGAAAACTGTTCAAACTAGCTGATCCGGGAAGGAGGCTGAACTGGGTACTGTTACTTCTTCACGAAGCCAAACGAACTACCGTCATTATCGTTTATTTTGCAATCCAAATTTAATTAAGGGCACGGGGATCATAAACCATTTCCGTTTGAACACTCACGTTTGACGTGTCTGTCCAATTCTCAACAACTCTTGTATAGTTCCGCACAAAACTTTCGCACTTTAACAAAACGTTCAAGTTCCACGTCGCGCGATTCTTCAAGGCCACAACTCGAATCATGTGCCAACAGTTGTCCGAGTACCAAGTTTTATCTCAGTTACACAGACCGCTTACAGAAATTACTTTACTTACTGTTTGTTAAACAGGACTTGTCAAAATGAATTAACTGGAACTCCAATAATTCAAAAATGTAGTCCGGTACGTCTCGCGAAATGTGTGAGGCCTCGAATAAGAGATATGCGAGTGCAGTTATAATTGGCATTTCTGAACGTGACAGAAGTGCTGCGGATTTGCTGCATATCTGTGGCGGACAACTTTATCGGGGATTTTATCAGATGTGTGCCTTAAAGGTGACCTTGCTATGGCTAAATGTGTACAGTTCAGGTTTGACGCTGCGGTAGGTTATTCTGGTTTGCTTACGCGAAACCTGCAGCCAAAGTGCTCCGATGATGGCACCCTCCGAAGTGCTTTGCGATAGAGACGAGAAAGTGGAAGAGATCTCACGTGTTCGCCTGTCAATATGGCGCTCGAACGGTGCACTTTACGTATACGCTGTTTACTCAATATCAGATTACCTTAAGAGATACAGTTCTGCGAGAGGCTTCTTTCCGTCTTTGTGCAAATCGTTTAAATATTCGCGATGCGCCAAAATTCTCGAGTATTAATAGCTCTGGGGTTCGTGATGTATCTTTCACACTCATCGGACTGTACGTTGACAAGAAACAACGTTTCGCGAAAGTTCTTTTCTTAAAAAAATAGGTCAGAATCACTCGTTAAAATTATATTCAGTAAGTCTACCGCAATGATAACAAAGTTGTAACTAATGGTACTCTCTATGATGTATTAAATCATTGCTTTTGCGAATTATTTTCTGCGAGAAAAGCTACCACGAGGATTATGGAAAAAGAGAAAGGAGAGAACAACCGAAAAATCGCGTAAGAATCGGTTCCGTTGATGGGAAAACTCGCCAAAGTCGAAGTGCGAATCGCGGAGTCCTCTGGACTCGACTGACGGCACCGAGCGGGCCATAGTAGGGCCGTTGGGTGCAAAAGGGGTGTCGGTAGGGAAAAGGGGGCAATGCCACCCCAAGATAGAGGGAGAGAAAGAGGGTAGCTGTGCGAGAACGAGAGCATGAGCGTGAGGGGGAGGGTGTCGGACGCGCCGCCGCCTTGATGCTGTTTCCGTGGATATCTACCTTCTACAGCACGAGAAAGTCGCAAGGAAACGAAAGTGATATGTAAAAAAAAAAGAAGAGGCATCGCGACGAAGGACAATCGGGAGATGATAGGACGCCAACTCTATTCTCTATTCGAAGTTTCCGAGGAAGTGGAAATCGTTATAGGTTCGCCAACGGACGTTTCGCCATGTGATATCCTCGATATTTGAAATTTTTCTTCTTTGTATGCTCGCGTGTTTTACCTTACATTAAAGTCGTGTATTCCGCTACGTGAAAGTTCGAAATGTTTAGCGGAACATCGTCGTTCAAACATTACCTGATGAATACACGTGACATTTATCCGATGTGTCGTTAGAGGAATGGAATATTAGCTTCGAAGAGATTGAAAACGTAATACGCGTAATAAGTACATTATTCAACAATAGCCGTGTACGACAATCGGGAATAGTTGAGCTACAAAAATGTGAGCCACTGCGCTACACTATGTTATGAAGATTAAGTGGCTATACGTTAACCGTCCGTCTTCAAGTTTCCGCAACTAGAGATAAGAATTTATGTTACCAAGCTAAGTACGTCGCGAGACGAAAGAGCACTACGGGTGGCGAAACGAAATGAAGGTGGACAAGATAATTAATTTTATCGGCATCGAAAGACGAATCGCAGTCTCGGCCAGTATAGTAGATTGAGCCCCAGTAGGAAAGGGAAAGGTACGGAGCCAACAGCGATTCCATCCACTTGCTACGTGTTCTTTTCCCCATCCTTCCCGCTGGCGTTCCTCCCTCCCATTAGCAAGCGTCGCGACGAAAAGGGAGAAATTAAAGCGAAAATAAAGCGGAAAAGGCAAATAAAAATAAAAGTCCCTTCCGCGCTGCTGGGTCAGGTTGGACTGGTACCGACGTAACGGCGGCGCGGCGCGGCAGCTGCATGCACGGGACTCTGGAATAGTTTCATTTACCTACCCGTAATTTCATAGCCTTTCCAACCTCCTGTCTCCTCCCGTCCTACTCTCCTATACTACCTCGACGTTGCGGCCTTGCACACTAGAACGCGTCCTCGTGTGGTACCGACGAGGAGACTACGATCCCTACTACCACTTGTGTGCTCTTCGCTCCCGTCTCTCGCTCTGGTCTGTCAAATATCTTTGTTTTATTGTACCTCTCCGCGTGCCCGGAAGTGAAATTCGCATCCAGGGAGAGAGCGCCGACTGCCGCAGTCCCTCATAATTCGATTCCGCGAGGCACCAGTTCGCCGGCGAACGCGAATTTTCGCGATTTTGCGTTCGAAATTTAGTTAAACGACCCGCGCATTACGACAGATACAAAATAACGATATTTAACAGCGTACAAAAAGCAGAGCGCGGCTTTGTTTATGTAAAAAGAAAAGAAGTTGAATAATCGTATATAGCAACAACGATGACTATCATGAAACGTCGATAATCTACAATTTGACGAATCGTGAAGTGTATAATAATTTAGTATGCGCGTTGAAAAATTCAGTAATTTATTTCTATTAATAAAGGTATCTCATTTTCTTAGTTTGTCGCACAAATGTAATATTTTACTCGTGTAAAGTGATAAACGTGTCAAATCTTGATGGAGTTAATATCCTGTTGCGCTGCCTGCACGACATTCTGGCACGTGCAATTCTCATTTATGTGCATAATCAAGTAGCTTCCATCAAGATTCTTTCTACACGTTTACGTAAGTATATGACAGATTGAGAGAAACACAACGAACGGTCAGTCTCGGGGATTAAATAACGGACTGTGGGTATTGTACCAATTCTAACCGCGCAAGAAGGCGGAGAAGGAATCCCGAGGCTTGAGAAAACATTTTGATTTGCTTTGCTGAACGCGTGCGCAACCGAAGCAGAGAGAAACATAAATAAAGGCTGTGCGGTAACAGCACGAGAGAGAGAGTGCACGGTGTGCACACATCGGCTCGAATGCATCCAAGAGTCGTATTTCTCGGAAGCCCTCATAGGTAGGTAGGCTGTCCGCCTTGCCCTCGGAGAGTCGAGGGGGGAAAACCAGAGGCGAAGTGGCATGCTCCTGACAGCTGGAAAATAAATATTTGCGCGTATTTCAACGATTAGTACGTTATAAGCGACGCGGGACAACTGCCAATATGCGGTCCTGACGATTACTCAACCCTGTCCACCTTCTCCCTCGATTTCTCCACTTAATGTTTCGTGTTTGACCTCTCGCGATAATCGTTCCGACATCTTCGATGTATAAGTATTGAAAAACTATTCTTAATATTTGAAAGGAGAAACAGAACTTGTCTTGTTATAATTCTTTCCATAGCTGATCGTAAACTTTGAATATATTACGCAAGAAAGATCGTAATTATTATTTTTCATGTAATACGTAAATAAAGTTAAAATTAATTAAAAAGAGGCACAAGTTTCTCACTGGGGGGGAAGCATAAATGGATTTGATTTAAAACTCCTGTTTATTCACCACTCATACTATCTCAAATTGTAACGTCAGAAGTGAGAAAACATTCGATAAGAATTCTTGCAAATTATATTTGAATTTAAAAAAATACAATATTTTTCAATAAAATAATATTTTCACAAGTGATAGAATAGATTTGTAAAATACATACTAAAAATTACCTTTGTGTTTCAAGGAGAAATTAAATCATATTTATTTCTATTTGTGTTATTAATTTGAGTTTATCACAGCTGAGGAGGGAGGGGGGGGGGGATAAGTATAGCTAATTTCATCTTTGATTATGATATTAATTCTAGATGGTTAATTTATTAATTAACAAAACATAAGGATAGTTTATTTTACAAGTTGTACTGTTGATTGTAAATATTATTTTATTGAAACAATTTCTATATTAATATATTTTGCAAGAATTGTTATTTATACGTATTGTCTCTCTCACTTTTGACGTCACAACCTGAGATAATATAGTGATGAGTTATAATTGACAATGATATTACAATTAATTTACCAAAGATGTACTATTATGAAAAAGAATTTCGCATCTATGTCATGCGGTTCTAATCACGTCTGGTAAATAGCAACGGGACACAATATGAATGTTCCTCGTTCTACCAGCTAGTGCTCTCGTCCGGCACAAATCGTCACGAACGCGGGCCGCGTTGGTGTACAGAACCGAATTGAATCTCCACGAAATCCCGGTAGGCGTTCCGCGTCGTCGTTGCAGCAGCGTTGCTCCAGTTGACGTTTCAGATTTCCAGCATTAGCATGCACCGCGCATCGCGCTTCGTCGATGCGTGTCACGTCGTCAGCCCGGCGTCGCATTCCTGTGGAAGCGCCCTTAAAGGGCGGCACGTTATGCCGTTTAACCAGTCCCTCTGTAGATCCCTTCCGAAACGATCTCCGACCCGCCCTGCTTCGGAAAGGTCACTGATCGCCATTGCGAACCAGCGGTCCACGTCACAGAGAGGATTGCTGTACTTTGGGCGTCAGCTAAAAAGAGCAGCCGATACGTTCGGCCAGTGAAAAATTATGTCAAAGCCAATTATGTTCTTAGTACGATATTTTTCTTATATTGTTAAGTGAAACTTTTTCTTCTTAAAAAAAAAAAAAAAATGATTCCTCTCTAAGGAAATAGAATCAAACGGTACATATAGAGTCCTCCCGTCGAATGTACCGAGCCGTGCGCAGCAAATCCTTTAACTGACGAACTTTCTAACCAAGTATTCTAAAAGTCACCCTTTTAGTTTTGTCGCTTCGAAGTGGTGGCTCGTACGTCTTGCTTACCCCTTCTTCCCACGAACGCGAGTTCTCGCGCGGCGAACTTATTCCGCGTAGATCGTCAGGACGGGAAGAAATGACGTTATCTACGAGTGGTGTAAAATCGACGGTACGGCGCCAGAAGGTGTAAGAGAATCGCGGGATGGTGGTCGCGTAAGATTTAAATCTATTGGAATTGATATCCCACTTCTGGGGAGATTATAGACGACACTCTATACGTAGTTACGTTGTAATCGTAAAGTACGAGCAAGACGGGAAGGAGGAATAAAGCCAAGAGTTAACGGCGAGCATCATCGTCTGGCGTTTCTTCAGGATGGCGTGCAGGCTGTTGATCGGTTACAGGAGCGCGGCACGGAGGGTGCTAATGTGGCCCCCGTGAAAGACTAACGGCTATGCCATTTTGTACGAAGAAAGACGACGTATTATATGAGATAAACATTATAAACCGCCTTGGCGCCGCGCTCACCTTCCATCTTTCACATCGCAGTGCGCCTGTGATATTGTATTTTCAAGTAACTTCGCGTAATCCTACTTTGTGAAAAAGCGAGGGGGTAACCACAATATCTGAAATATCCGTCCCATAGATTACACGATTTCATTTAATTTTATATAATTTTATTTGATGACAAATAATTTTCCTCGCATATATTGCAGTCATTTGGTAAAATAAACGATTTTGTCTAATATTACACAATTATTTCTTGTACTTGCATATGTAATTATCGGATTACATATCGGAATCTCATGTAAATTTTATAATGATTTCAGGGACTCCGTTTCACGATTACATTAAGTGATTACCCCCTCGGGAGAAAGAGTCAGGTTTATACATTAATTGAAATTTTAGTTGAAAGTGGACAAATTAAAATTCCGGTTAAATCTATTACGCGGGGTCTACAATAGAAGTCGTAACAGTCGGAGATTCTTAAATCGAAAATTAACCAATCATAATTGAATGTGAGGAGAATACGTATATAATCAATTATGATTGATCAATTTTTACTTAAGACCGCTACGACTTCTATTGTAGATTTCGCGTTATAATTCTAATTGAGATAACCAGAATTTTGATTTATACGTGATTAGGATCTTCTGATTAATTCATTTTCAATCAGAAACTTTTTCCAATACTGTAGACGTAATAAGAGTAGATAGATTATATCTATTCTTATTCTATAAAGATGTTACTATCGATTTAGAAAGAGTGAGATTACTTGAAAAGAAACGCTGATATGTGTCCAATTCTTCGCAATGGAACACAGATGCTAAGACCAGAGAATAGTCTGTATTAGAGTCCTTCTATAATAAAGTGTGATGAATGCTGAAGTGATTTCTGATTGATTAATTTTAATTTTGCTGTCAGATGTATTTTGGCACACTCGTACAATTCTGTTCTACTCTGTCTTATACTTTGGATCATAAACGATTTGTATACCCAACTTTATTGTCGCGTATGGCAGCAAGCAATCGTCTAAATTGCGCGATGAAAACGGCAGTACGTTTCCAATTTTTACTGTTAGTGGTGGATTCAGCGTGCGATGTCTAGACGTATTTATATGGATTCTAATCTGTAATATATTAGAGACCCTATAATAGAATTTGACCATGAAACGAATTTGATTGGCCAGTCGTTTTTGTCACCTTCAGTAAATTAGAATGACAGTATAAATTGGAATAAGATGATATAAAAAGAGATTGTATATATACCTTTTTTCTTTTAAATACTTGTTTTTGTTAAAATTGTTCATTTTCAGACTATTACTATCTTTAGTCTATTACGTCTATAATTGCCACCAATGGCTGAGCCAAAATTTAAAGGAATGACAATCAGTTTACATAGGAATTACGTTTGAATCGTAGTACGAGATGAATTATTATTTATTATATATCAAAGATGTCTCGTATTTATATATATAGAGCGATAATAGGATTTTTAATACGTGCACGACGATCTATTTGTAACTAGAAGCTATATCGCGCTCAACTGTCGGGTGGAATAAAAGAACCGTGGATCCATGAAGCTAAACACGGGTTATACGAAACATCGGTAACGCGAAGGCGCTATATATAGAAACGTCTTGTGCAGTTTCACGGCAGTTGGGAAGCAGTCTATAAGCAGCGCGCGTTGTACACATCGCCATGAAATAACCTCTCGCATTATTTATTTACGTATCTTCTTTTCTTTCTTTCCGAGTTGACCGTGTGGTCGACCATTGTCCAGACGTACATATATATTGTACACCGCTGGACGTAACCATCCGGTAATTTTTTCACAACCAGCGCCGTATCATACATGGCCGTTTTATTAGCGTCCGCGTAAGAAGCAGCATGAGAACAATAAAAAAAAAAGAAGGAAAAATAATTGAGCAGGAATTTCTCTATTGAGAAATCATTTTCCGAAGTTAAATCGCACGTCTTTCTAAAAACTATGCCCAACTTTTAATGCAAAACCCTAAAAAGAAGCGTGTTGAGAACTGCATCGTTATTTTTCTTTCCCTTCTTGCATTATCCACGCGAATTATCTGTGACAGATCGCAATAACTCGGCTCGAATGTTTAATTACACCACTAATATAAACGCCCAACAAGTTAATAATGCTTGTAGCAAGAGAAGTGGCAGTCTCATTGGTAATGTGTCATATACAACGCGCGTCATTAATATCACTGACGTGATTATCCCGTGTCGCTGTGCTATATTTAGAAACAAGTTTCTTCTATTGCAACGCGCACATACGTGTAACGAGCTACCCGCGACGGTGGATAAATTGAAATACTAAATGGAATAATTTAAACGACAATATAAAATTTATCAATACATTTTCGAAAGATAACGTTGATTCAAATTAGATGAACTAAATTTTGTTTTTAATTTAAAAAAAAGTGTTACATGAATTACGCTTGAAATTTTTACGAGTATAGATAGACAAAGAATGTTAATGAGACACATGTTTCGCGGGGCGCGCAAAGATAAAATATATATTTAAATATAATAATGTATAGAAATGAGCAAGTAAAAGTATTCAAGTAACTCTACACCTGCAGGATCATGTTCGACTCGCGATAAATGAGTAAATGCATCGCGGAAATTTTCTACATCTGGTCGTGTAACATCGCGAGCGATTTATGTTTAAGGAATTTACGAAATATCTACAGAAAGACCTAAATTTTTTTTATATATATATATATATATATATATAGGAGAACAACGGCTGCTGAAATTTTCGTTGGTGCATTATTGATTCTTTTCTTTGACTATTATAGATTCTGTTTTCTCTCTGGCATTTATATTATTATGTATACTTGAAGCTGAACGCATACGTGCACGGAAAGAATGATTTTGCTGAGGTATCTAAAAATTTAGGTATACCATAGATACAGATCTGAAAATAAATTTGTTGGACCATCCAAATAATTTTGAAGATAACTCAAACGTAATGAACTGTGCAAAAGTTTTAAGTCTATCGCACATGAAATGCATATTAGAGCATGAGCATAACGTAAAACTGTTGGACCAATAAGCATCCAGCATAAAGTTGCCATATTGATTAACATAAGATGCTCATTGGTCCAGCAGTCTTGTGTTATGCATTTCGTGTGTTTTGGGCTTTAATATTCTAGCAACCAGTTTGAGCGACTTACATAATTATTTTAACACAGTCCAGCAAAATTATATTTTTAGGTCTGTATTGAGCTTAAATTTTCAGATACATCAGCAAAATGTTTTTTCTGCATGTATACCTACACAGAACAGCGTACAGTGCATTTAGCGATAAGAGTGCATTTAGCGATAATCACAAAAATTTTAGTAAAATTTTACTTTTTCACTTCGTCGCCTGTTTTAAATCTTAAAAACGTGCAAATCTCTGAGGACGGTAAGTATATTCGTATAATCGTTGAGAAATACTAAATAATGCGATAAAGGAGCATCCCCGCGTTAGGCGTGAGGAGCTCTAGGAGATTTGTAAACGAAGTACGCCCGATAATCTCACTCGACGGCGACGGCGGTGGCGGTATAGCGACGGTTTTCGCGTGCACGAGGACGTTCTTCCGTCTCTCAGCGAGAGACTAACGACGTTCTCGCCTTCTTATCTGCTTGGTCACGTAGAGGCGGAGAGGAGAACGTTCTCCTTCGCTCGCTTAACTGGCGGCCCAACGTCGCGAGCGGTGCACTCTAGGACGACGCAAAATGCGAGGACGTCGGGCGGATAAGGATCGCTGACATTCCTGGTTAATTTAGCACGCTAGGAAGTGCCGTAAATAGGAGAACGTCGCGGCGGCGACTCACTCTCCTTCCTCGAGTTCCTGGCCCGACGCGCGCGGACCGTGTCGCCTCCGCGGAAGCCTGCTTTTGGAAAAGGCTGACCTGGCCAGAGCGGACAGTGACGTACGGAGTGGTGTACTATTCGAAGTGAATTGTGGCGGCCGCATTGCGCAAGCGTTTATGTACGGAATATTCATGTACTGCAGTCACCATCCCCATGTCTTTCGTTTCGTCTTCTGCATTTCGGAGGCTAATCCGCCCGCGCAATGTTAACAATTAGGGTTACCAACCCAAGACCGCAGAAAAAGAGTACATTTTCCAAAAAAAAAAAAAAAAAAAAAAGGAAATGTAGAAGAAGGTTTTCTCTTTTGATTACCGGATTCAATAAAATGACATGTGTGCAATGTAACATCCAAATATATGTTGATATAATAAAAGTAATATTTGTTTGCGTTTTAGTGACTATATTCGTGCATATAACATTATTAAAATTGGAAAATTAAAATTAATTCGAATTTAAAAAAAACTCAATCTTTTATGTATCAAACGTATATACATGTACAGTCTTTAGGTGTCACGAACCAATTAGAGGATTGCATTCGTATCTTAAGACATTAAGACAATCTTCAAATAAGAACTGACTATATGAATACCTAACACAACCTAGTACAAACCAAGCATAACTTCGTATAAATTTATAAATATTAAATAATAATTTTTTAAATTTTGTCTCATTTTTAAAAAAAGAGTACAATAAGTGAAAAGTAAGAGTACACTGTTTTCCGACATCGAAAAGAGTATATGTACTCTTTAAAGAGTACGGTTGGTAACCCTATTAACAATTATTGCGGTTTTGACAATGTTACTCAGTTTATTGATGAGCAACGTGGAAGCTTGCTAAGAAGAGACAGAGAGAGAGAGAGAGAGATTGCTGTTTATTAAATGCTGTAGGATGAGGGATCCCTGCAAACGCTAAGACATGAATCCATACACATTTATGACATAATTGTTATGAGAGAAGCAATGAAATTATATATAGAAAAGAGAAAAATAAAGAAAATGAGTAAAATAAAGGAATATTGAGGTGCTAAGAAAAGTAAAAGCTGCATGCACGAGCGGTTCAGCAAACGCTTGCTTATTCAAATGTGTGCACAAGAGAGAGTATGAGAGAGGAAAAGAGAGAGATAGAGTCATATAGTTACTTTCGCAACACTGAGAATTAAACGTATTCACGTATAATAGAATAAGCTCTTTGCATTATCGTGAAATGTAACGTACAACATGTGTCCCTGGACGTGCCAATATTCCTTGGTAAAATGTAACATGCTCTTTGCACTCTCCTCTATCATTTTACCGGCGTACAAACTTGCCGGTCGCAACGGAGCACGGTAATGCGCGGTAATCGGTTCCCATTTATTAACTGCACTCCCATCACGCTCGTAACTTCTGCCTTCGACTATACTGAGCCTAAAGCATTGTCGAAGTATTCCGGGCCGCGCGCACACCGAGGAGATACTGTACACAAATCACAACAAAGCCGGTGCATTAGCGCGACATCATCCTGAACCTTGTATAACATGTCCAGTACTCGGAGCGACGTAAACTACCATGGTAAAGCCGGCTCGGCCTGTACAACCACGAGAGCGTATCGATCGCGGAGCGGAATTTACAAACGCCGTTCAATTCCCTTATAATGGCGCGGACGAAGATAACCAGACCGATTCGATCTGCACCCGGGAATACTAGCAAAAAGCTGCAGCGACGAGCTTTGCGGCCGCGGTGATTTAATCGTCATATACCGCGTAACGAATCACAGTTGCATCGTCATCAATGCGGAAATGGCGAAGCGTATCGTCATTCTCGGTCATATCAACAGAGCGAAATTCTACCATCCAGTCCATTGGGAGAGAATACAAACACCGCGCGCGGTGTAGGAAACTTGGATTTTCATTTACATACCGGCTAGGAGACGGCCGCACACTACGGGGAGTGTATTATACATGCTTTCGAATTAGCATACGCCTGGGCACTTACTGTGATACAATTAACCGCGGGGCCGACGTAAGGCAGGTGTGATTTCTTTAATCTCTTCGAATATATATATATATATATCCGAATACTTGCCGCGAGTATTCGATCCGAAATCCGCAATTCCGACACGGCTATTCGCGTAACTCGAAGCCGCAGATGTGTGTCGAGCGCACACCATGTGCAACGTTACGTAAAATATTCCTAGAATTTAATATCGTAAAAGTTTTGCGTTTTGTATATATAAGTATATATCGAACGTTCGCATTGTTCGCCTTGAATATCGAGAAAAATCGTTAATATCGCCATAGAAGCGATATTAATGAAAGCCTGCCTGTGAACGACATCGTTTCGTACTCGGCTCTTCTTTTTTTTTCTCTCTCTCTCTCTCTCCCCGGACGCTAACTAAAGCTTTCAGATCGAGCTGAAAACTTTAGACATCCGATCGAACTCCGCGCATGAAGATGAATGGGCCGTGAATTGCGGACTAAGTAGGATGTCACGCGCGGCAGCCCTCCTGCCATTTTCCACTCCCGCCTGGCCTGTACACTGCAAATCTCTCTCTCTCTCTCATCCCCTCTTTCTTCCCCTCCTTTTGTAACCCTCGCTCTCTTCACTACCCTCTATGGTCGCCACCCGTACAACTCTCGTTCCCTCTCGGTCGCTCGTTCATATCGACGCTCTCACTTCGGCCGATGGTGTAACAAACGCAAGCGCACGGCCGCATCCATCATGCGAGCCACTTTGTCACAGCGGGATCAACAGCGCTTAAATTGTATTCGCGATTCGAGAACAGCCCATAAATTCTCATCGCCGCGACGGGGCTTCCTCCTTAACACGCGCCCCCGAGCGCCGTGATTCGACGAGTTTTCTCCTTTCATCCCATCCTTCTCGCATCGCTCTATCCGTCCCGTGATTTTATGGGTTATTTTCAAAATGCTGTCGTTGCTACGCTATACGTTTCATCACTCATTAAAGCAATCATTCGCGAATAAAATTGATGTCAAACGTATAATTTGTGTGATGTCGTATCATAAATCTTTTCAATAAGAATCTTATATTTTTCGGTTTTTGTTATTATTTCAACTTACAGTTTATAAAACATGATAGTTTTCACTGAATTTAATAATTTCTACAGCGCAGCGTCTAAAAAAAATATTACGCTACGTAAACGTCTAATATTTTTCTTTAAAAGAGAAAAGGCAACGAAACAATAAATTATTTGAAAAATTATCGTGAGATGATCTAATTAAGTGAGAAAAACCGAATTATCAATTAAAGCGGATCTTAGTGCTTGCTTATTTATATACACATTCAATTTTGCAAACCAATTCTGCGCTGAGAAATCTTTCAGTCCTGCGAAACGCAATTACGAACCGACCTAGAGTGTAATAACATATATTAAATTGAGAAGCTATTATATAATAATAATATGTTGACGCTAATAGACATACAGTAACGCTAACAATTTGATAATAAGAAAGCTTAAGAAGCGTGAATAATTTATCGCGAAAGATATTACCTCGCGGATAACGTCTGATTACGGGGATAATGTGAGTCGGAAGAAATGATCGAAACGCAATTTTCAAATGCTTATCACGCCACAGCGTAACGTAACACGCAAGTAGGGGAATTCGACGGCGCGCTAATACGACGCAGTACGGGCAATTTCTCTTGAAACATTTCTAATGGCACCGAGTCAGTTGGATAGTTAGCGCTCAAATACCTGTCGTTAACTAGAGCAATCTAGCCCGAAGCGTACGGCGAACGTATTCATGAGGGAGCCGAATATATCATGTTCGCGCATCCCCCTCTCGACTATACGTGTGAATGTTCGGCGAACAATAGTTAACGATGACATTTTCGAATCGTGTGCGGAGTACGGCGACCAGTTACACGAGTGCTTGTACAAGGGGAATGTACATAGTAATCTATTTGATTTGATCAACGGCGCTTGTGTGCTTAATACTCGACAAAAAGTTATTTTAACCCTGGGATATATGACTTGTACCACGCTGGTGTAACATGAATCCATTTTATCCGCTAGCGAAATTAATTATTTCGTATTTATATTTGATGCATAGCTCCTGTGTTTATTATCTGTCGCTAACGCGCATTAAAATTACAGCAATAAGAAGAGCGAGAAGAAAAAAAGAGGATAAAAAGGAATAACTTTTGTAATTAAAATTTTAATTTTATCGTGACACACAGCTGGTGAAAAGCATATATATAATAAAAGCATTACTTTTATGAAAGAAACTGTTTCATTATTAAATTTAGTTAACAATGTAAAATAAATTCAGCGACATGTAAAAATGTTGTTATTAATTTAGTAACGATATGTTATAAAAATATATGACAACGTCAAAAAGTGACCAAATTTATTAAATTAAAAAATGATGTTATTATCAATCTAAGTTAGAGTACGATCGTATAAACTCCTTTGTAAGAAACGTTAATTGGAAAGCAATTCTAAACTAATGTAATCAAGATCGTAATTAGGACGATTAATTGTATTAATTTTGTTCCCATTATCAGAGCATTTCCACTGCAGCTCGACGAAAGAACTTCCGTCGACGACACTCTCGTGAAACAGGTCACCGGCAGGTTTCGGCGTGTATATGTGTGGAAATACAGATATCGCGAAGATACGACCCCAGCCTCTGAACCACGTGCGACTGCGGTTCGGTACTTATGCAATTACTGGAATAGCCTTTGCAAATTGAATCTCAACCGCGGGCCGAGGATATCGCGGGAAAAAAGTTAACGTCCGCACTATTACTACCCCCGGGGTGGCCCGAAAGGGGTGGGCGAGGCACACGATGACCACCCGTATTCCCAGAACTCCTAACTGTTTCCGGATATTGGATATTACTGCTAGCCAGACCCACGGATAGGCGAGTTAGGTACGTATGTATCATCGAATATGATAGACTAGGAAGGATAGAGAGCGCGTGGATTTTCATTTCGTTTGTCGCTCGTGTTTCATCTGCGAAATTTGAGAAAACGTATAATTGATATTTCACTTTAAGCGGATAAAACAATTTTCTCTGTAAGCTTTCAGGAAAAGTAGAATTATTTTACAAAGAGTTACGATTGTCCAGGGAAGAATTTTAGGGTAAACCCGGTATATACGCCGCGTCAGAAAATACGCCGCAGAAGTTAGAAAAAATAGAAGGAGTGGGGATAATTTTACGTTAATTACTTTGTTACATGCCTTTATGATATATTAGTATTATGTTATGATTTCAGTTTTTTACTGTTAATATTAATGAAATTATTGCGAATTAAAAATCGATTTTTTGCTGTAATAAGTAGTGCCATCATAATTTATAATCTACATAATATGATTATTGTAGAGCGTGTAAAAGACTTAGTGGTTATTTTGCAATACATATATGTGTAGAGGAATAGTAAAGCATGTTGTATAGCAAAATACAAGTGCTTTGCTCCTGTATTGTTTGTTTAATTAGTTGTCTTATATATATCCCATCTATTCGGGATATACGACATTTTTAGCGTGCGGGATGCTGTGCCGCAGTACCGACGCTCTATTTAAGAAGTTTTTGTTAATTCTAACAATTATATTTTGCATTAATGCATAAATGTTGATAAATCTTAAACGTTTAAAGATTATTTTCAAAGATTTGAAGCTATTTAAAAAAATTTTATCAAGTCCTATTTGTATTCCAATTTTCATTCTGAACAATAAAAATTGTCAAGTATTAATAAACAAATGCAAGTTACGTCGTCATTTTACATCTTATTTATAGATTCTTATGAATTATATACGAGTGGCCATATTACCCCCCTTCCCCCCCTATGGGATAAATGGCAAAAATGCAGGGGTTTGGAAAAGTTATTTTTTAATATGGAAAATAAATTATTTTGGATTTCTAATATTTTTTTTACAGTAGTAAATGATACAAAGTTTTTATTTGCATAATTAATTTGCTTGAAACATAGTAACTAATAATTGATAAATTAAGTTTTTGATAGGTGCGGCGTACATACCGGGTTTACTCTATCTTCTTCTTAGTTTTCAACGAAAACATGTAATTATATGTGTAATCATAAATGTTACAAATCGTATGATTATAATATTATGTATTATTATTTATATCATGTTAAATTTAATCTATTTCCGACAAACTTTTTTCTTTTCGCTTCTGACTTGTTCAACCTTCCATTAACAGCGTTTAGTATTGCAATCTGCGTTTCAATTATAAAAGAGAGGCGGCTTGTAATTAACCATTTAGTAAGCTATCGTCGTACAGAGCAATCTATGTTGCGCTATCTTTTCGCTTTCACTTGCAAATTACAATTCGCAATTCTAGAACTGTTGCGGCTTTAGCACGAAATCCCCCCGTCTGTCCCGTCCGCGAATCAAACGCAAGCCATACCGGCGCGTTGGTGCACATTATTCTAAACACGAGATGCGCGTCCTATTTGTATTATTAATGAGAACAACGGGCGTGTGTAACGCGCAACATCGCAATATCGCATTCCCGCTGTTTTCGGGCACCGTTCCGCGGAAATACGCCGTTTACGCGCGCGAAACGGGCCCGATTTCGCACGAATCGCACACGATTTCCCGACAGCAATACGAGATAGAGAGCCATTAATTACGAAAAGAGCATTACGAGTTCGACGCGCGAAATGCGAACTTTCCGTTTCCCGGTAGATCCGCAAGCGGTCGTCTCGCAAGCGCGGAAGTAAGTAGGGCGCGAACTCGTAACGGCATTAATATCGAATCACTCGTTCGCGTTCAAGTTCGCTGAATTGCACCGAGCACCTCCCACGCGGAAGAACGGAAAGCTCGGTTCAACTAAAAGCTCCACGGAGTAAATCCGAACCAGTAATTCCGGAAGGAGTTTTGTGCTTAATCGGGGATTTGTTTCGAAGATTCTTCACGTAACCCTTTATTCAATGCGCCATTTCACCGATAATGACATAATAACTATAATTCTACTTGATATTAATAGCGAAACTTTTTTTTACACTCGTCAAGCATACTGTTTAAAAGGGTAAGATTTCTCATCTAATTAAATAAAACACGTAAAGAATATTTAACTAAATATATATCTGAAAATAAATTTTGTTGGACTATCACAATAATTATATACACTGAGAAAATGAGTTCATTATAGGATAAAAAAAAAAAGAGATGACAAATGCGATTTGGTAGAAAAAGTAACAAATATAGTACACGATTTATAGGATATAATCAAAATAAAAATTAGCGCAAGCGAATAAAAATCACAATAAATTGTTGTCACTATCTATAACGAATTCTTTATTAAAGGTACTGGCTTGTTAAATTAACAAAATTCTTTCTCAATAGGTAGCTTAAGCTGATTGTTGTCACAAAATATCGCAATTTTTTGCAGTATTGCTCCCATATTTTGATGGACTAACGAAATTATTTTCAAATCTGTATCTATATATAGCTAAATTTGTGCGTATTTTAGCAAAATCGTTCTTTCTCTATACAAGTTTTATTCAATGGTACAAGTCATCATTATTTGGTGATTTTATTTATACATTTGTAATAATTAGATGAATAAGATAAATAAAATAAATAATTATGTATAATGATCACGTCACAGTTATGTCGTGAGCAAGAATATAATAATTTAATTTTTAATATATCTCAATAAAGCAGCTCATCTTTTAATAAAAGATTTGAAGAGGGAATTTAGCTTTACAACTCAAGAAAAATATAATAAGGACACATAAAATTATATAATTTTATACGAGTTAAAATTTTCGGAAGATACGAGCAGAAACGAGATGAAAATGAACGAAGTTGTCAAAAGAAACGCTTAAAATAGGAACAGTCTCTCTTTCTCTCTCTCTCTCTCTTTCACTCTCGCAGAATTTCTAGATCTTATTTTATATCTTATTTTACCGGAGAGCAACGATTCTGAAAAACGATTCTAAAAAATTCGTTCGCTAAAATCTTCTGTTCGCTTACGAATACGAATGTCGAATGTTAACGCGCTTAATGTTAGCTTATCTCCTGCGTTTCTCTATCCGCGGATGATTGTGTGTGCGCAAGCACGAAAGTCAACGATGTACGTGTACCCCCTCCCCCCCCCCCCCCCCCCCCATCGCGGAGCCGTCTCTTTTCTGTTCTCGTAATTACTTAATACATTATTAATAGACGGCTGACTTTACATAAGCTCCAGGAGAAAGTCGGAAAATTTCAAGACGGGAAGTTAAGCAGATTGCCAAGACTGGACATTTGCATACTGGCACCGTACCTTCTGCGCCGCGCTGACAAAATCCCGCCTTCGTTTCACCGCACGTAGTCGTAGTAACACTTTCATAAGTGCTTCGTTAAATGAATCCCCTGTTTTTCAAAAAAATCTCGATAGTAAATTAACAATTCGATATGAAAGATAGATGTAGGGTAAACCCGGTATATGCGCCGCACCTATCGAAAACTTAATTTATCAATTATTATTTACTATGTTTAAAGCAAATTAATTATACAAATAAAAACTTTGTATCATTTACTGCTGTAAAAAAAATATTAGAAATCCAAAATAATTTATTTTCCATATTAAAAAATAACTTTTCCAAACCCCTGCATTTTTGCCATTTATCCCATAGGGGGGGAAGGGGGGTAATATGGCCACTCGTATATAATTCATAAGAATCTATAAATAAGATGTAAAATGACGACGTAACTTGCATTTGTTTATTAATATATGACAATTTTTATTGTTCAGAATGAAAATTGGAATACAAATAGGACTTGATAAAATTTTTTCAAATAGCTTCAAATCTTTGAAAATAATCTTTAAACGTTTAAGATTTATCAACATTTATGCATTAATGCAAAATATAATTGTTAGAATTAACAAAAACTTCTCTTAAATAGAGCGTCTGTGCTGCGGCACAACATCCCGCTCGCTAAAAATGCCGTATATCCCAAGTAGATGGGATATATATATAAGACAACTAATTAAACAAACAATACAGGAGCAAAGCACTTGTATTTTGCTATACAACATGCTTTACTATTCCTCTACACATATGTATTGCAAATTAACCACCAAGTCTTTTACACGCTCTACAATAATCATTTTATGTAGATTATAAATTATGATGGCACTACTTATTACAGTAAAAAAATCGATTTAACTCGCAATAATTTCATTAATATTAATAGTAGAAAACTGAAATCATAACATAATACTAATATACCATAAAGGCATGTAACAAAGTAATTGACGGAAAATTATCCCCACTCCTATTTTTTCTGAATTCTGCGGCGTATTTCCTGACGCGGCGTATATACCGGGTTTACCCTACACGAAGAGTGAAAACACAGAAAGAGATGAAACGATTAAAAGCTACCTTATTATACCTTCTCTCATTATTTCGTATTTCTTTCATAAACAAAATATCTTCCGCTTGCAAAGCCAGAAGATAATAAGAATGTCGTTTTACGATACACGCACGACTGAATAAATTTAAACGGGCGTATTTCTTCAAGATAGCGACAGGATGACTTCGGGGTACAGATTTACACCCCTTCAACTATTAGTCGTGGAATCGTTCGCAAAATACGACATCATCAACGGCGGGTAGATACCCAATCCTTGAAAGGAGGACAGTGGAGCTGCAGTGTAACTTTAGTGGTAAATTGGAGGTAATTTGCGAGAGAGGCGGTCACCCGGGCAGTTAGCGAGCCAACAACCGCCGCCAGAATAACAGACTCGCTCGTCCAGTGTGGTGCTGTTACCTGAACGTTGGCTTTGCGAAGAAGAAGCCGCACGTATTCTGCTCTTTCATCTGCATCGAAATTATTTTTTTCCGTTATCAATTAAATTTGAAAAAAAAAAAAAAGAAAAGGTGTAGTAACAAAGTTACAAAGCGAAGAAAGTTATACCGTAACGGTTAAATAGTGATCGTTGTTCCACCTTCTTGAGAAATTTGAGAAAATAAATCTTACAGTCGTGAAAATTGCATTAACATTCTCAAAATCTCAGAAATGTATAAAATTACCGCAGCACTGAAATCCTCCTATTGTATTTGCTATCGTAAAGAGCAATATGAATATATTCAACGTGAATATAAAGTTTGCAAGAGAATAATCCCGCGTCCAAACTAAATAGCGGTATATTTCACAACACATATTAAACTTTTATAAAAATTTACAAAGCATCATAATGTAAATGTATTCGTCATTGCTCTCTCTCTCTCTCTCTCTCTCTCTCTCTCTCTCTGTGAAGGAGGAATACAAAAGGCTCGATAATGAAAAGAAGAAAGAAAACGCGATGCAATTTAAATTTCACAACATTATTTTTATTCATCTCGTTACAGTTGGCTGGTTAATCACCTCTTTCTCCAGGAACTGCAATCAATACCGCCGTTTGTACGATTAGAGAATAAGTAAAGCAAAATGTGCTTCTCCCCTCGCTCATATTGGCGCTCGAACCACGTACATTGGAACGATAAAGCGCTCAATATAGAGTACAATGAAAAGCAGCGCTCTCGCAAGAGGATGAAAAGAGCTTATGTTTCACCATCGCGTACCGTTTGTAAATCATCGTCACCGTTTTCAGACCGCGAGAATTTTACTTCGTTCGATCCCATCCGCTCCGCTTCTATTTTTACACACGCAGTGACCAAGCAGTGCGGTGTACAAAAAGGCAATGTTTCCGCGAATGGAGCGTTTTGCTTCCTCACTTCCGCGCGAAATGTGCAGTGCAGCCCCGCGGCCTCTCGCGCGTCAGAGAGACTTTTTCTTTTTCTTTCAATCTCTCATGGATATTTTCTATGCCGACGTGTATTTGCATTTTAATGAAGGGGCTTGTGAAAGAAAGTTATAAATAAGAAACACTTGAACACGAACACTAGATTAAAAGTCAGGTCAATGGAGGCGGCGAACGAGCAAGCAATGAACTTATATTCACGACTAAAGCAGACATTTTGTTTCCTTTTTTTTGTAATTTCTGGAAAACTACAGGTGCGTATATAATGTAAATAATGATCTCAACTTTTTAATATTTATTCGTTGTAGGTATACGACTGTTGTGCTGATTCGAAAATGTTTGCGACGTTTCGAAAAAAACAAAATGAGATGTAATTTAACACTTTTAATTTAACACGAGATAGATTCTTTTCCACGTAGTTAGCACAATAGTATTTTTATATATATTAGGAGTATAAATAAGTTTCCGTCGTTTGACAAAAGATGGCGTCATAGCGTAAGGTTGGACATCTGGCAACAACATAACCTTGAAATATTAGCGATTTTGTATCAGCATCATATATCTTTTTTCGTGTAAAAATGTTGAATTTTGAGTCGAATAAGCGTATTTGCGGAAGATTCTTTAATTTGAAGAAATTTTCATCTGAAGTGCATTGATTGCTTGTAGAAGTATATGGTGAAGCTGCCTTAAGTGAGAGAAGTTGCCGCGAGTGGTTTTAAAAGTTTAAGAACGGTGAATTTGACATCGAAGACAAAGAACGTGTAGTATCGACGTTTTTTATTTTTTTGACGTGGAATCCACCAATTACCAGAAAGATGAGAAAAAGTAGTGGCTAGCGATGGACAATACTTCGAATAAAACATTAGGTACCGTTCTTTCACAATAAATGCCCAATTTTTGATGAAAAAACAGCCGAAACTTATTTATACACCTAATAATACAATATATATTACGATCTTCACTTTACGTTTATTCGCTGTAATTTGTTACTATTATGTTCGCAGAGAAGATTTAAAGGGGGCAAGACGTATTACATTGACTGTGCAGTTTAAAGCTCAGTGACGAGGGTCCGGCCAAATGATCGCGCATAGTTGGAGCGATGTACAAGACTTCCCAATTATCTCGAGGAACGTAGTGAAAAATCACGTCAGCGTCGAAGATGCCGGGCTCGGGCGAGCCAGGGCCGTAATACGAGCTTAGTTGAAAAGCTGAATCGCACTCTTGGGGCAACGCCTCGCTCGTTGGCTCGGAACCCTCCTGACTTACGAGCAGATTAAGAAACTCCCCGGGTCTCGATAACCAGCCTCCAAAGTGCCTCGGGTCATTGCTCGGCCGTGAAACGGTATCCCAGCGGAGCTTCTCGGAATTCGGCAAGATATTATTTTCCGACTTTCTCCGCTCGTGTTAATTACAGGACAGCTTTATGTTATTAACCCGGAGGAACCTCGTGAATTCAACGTCGCTCTTAAGTTTTACGAGTCTGGCGAATTGACGATGTTGGAGCGCCAGCAATTACGTAATGATAATAAATATATATCTTTATTTCGAAATCTGAGGTATCCGCAGTAGTGAGAGAACCGAGAAAGTTTAATAGGAGAGAAAAGAGGGAAAGAATCGTATGACTTCTTTTGATAATTATATTAATTATATATTAGTATATTGAGAAAATCAACTTTCTCTTTTTTAAATTTCCACAGATTTGATGTATTGTCAGAAAAGAGGTTTATGAATCACGATTTATGCTACTATAATAATGCATGTTTTAATTATATATAGTCTTATGTGAAATTTCATGTTTAGAAATGTTATGTATTCGTGCAGTTAAGTTGGTGCATACACGTAGCAGCAGCATCTTGAATAGACACTCATTAGACACTTATACCGTTGCTACATTCATGAAATTCTTTCACGACGGATGAAATCTCACTGGAAGGAATAAGCCGTGTATGCTAAGTCTCGAGGAAGCACTCGGTTGCACCAGTTGAGGAATTTTCCGCGGTATGATGACGTTATGAAGTTTGTCCCATTTTTGCGCGGAGAAGATTAAGATTTTAATTGTGCAGTACGCGGTAATTACAGAGCAAACTTCCTCTCCACGGGCTTTCTCGCACTTCTGGAGAGAGAACCTCTACGATGCAATTCTCTCTCCCTCTCTTTCTCAGCCATGCATCTTTTCCGTCCTTCTTTCATTCTTTCTCTCCTCCGGTGCTTCTTGCACACGAATTGTCGAGACGGTGGAAGTTTGCACGGCCAGCTCAGAGCTCCACGATTGGACGAGTTTTCAGGGTAGCGCAGGCAGTTTTGCCTGCTGGAACAGGGGAGAAAGATCTTTTTCCTGGATGGAGTTGGAATAATATTTGTAGATTACGAACCGCAGAACTTATTCGACGCTTGACAGAATAAGAGAGAAAGAGAGAGAGAGAGAGAGAGAGAGGGAGACCGAAGTCGAATAGAATAAGTGAAGTGAAGAACGGTGAAACAAGAAGTGTATCTAGATGTACTGTGCTCGATAGATCAATATTGGCAAATTTCTCACCTTGCTTTACTCATGCGTAAAGGATCACAGAATGATTACGTCATGTGCTTGAATATACGTATAAAATATCTCGGAAATTGTGTGAGATATACGTGATATAATTTTTGTATAACGTCGACACAACGCGAGAAAATTAATGTTCATAAAATAAATAATTGGTTTTTTTTTTTTTCAATTTTCCGCGTATAGTTAAGATATTTTGATATTTAATAATACACTATGTTATAAATCAGTAATGCGAATGATTATTCTTTTATAAACATTTTCCGAATAATGGAAGAAAAATCCCATTTTTCATCTTGGCGATTAATAATGTTTATACGCAAACTTATTTTTCAGTTTTATAATAAACTGTTCGTTAATTTGCGATTTGTCGAACTTGAAACGCAATCATAAACCGAAGCTGGAAATAGCATCACAAAATTACATTGATCATTAATTTAAGAATGATGCTAATCAGCATCTTAAAAACCATTGTAAAGCGAACGTATTACGAAAAATATCACCTTCGACAGACTTAAATCTAAAAATTTCCGACTCTCCGAGACGAGACCTATCATTTTGAAAATAGAATTCCTTCCGTGTTTCACTCTTATCGATTTGTATTCGTTGTCGCTCCAATTTCCATTTATAATTTTCTAAATAAATGCGATTAATCATATATCGCGAGCCGATAAACAGTGTAATATATATCGTGGTTAATGGTGTGCAACGGAATAGAGAAAGTAATAGGTCGTATGGTTAATCCGATGGATTAATTAACGTGTCGCACAGTGCATCCTCCGTTGCGTTAAGGAGCAATAGGAGCAGGCAATGAGTTGGCTCTACGGGTTTCTAGTACTTTCGGTGTGGCAAACTTGGTAAGCTCGGGGAGTTATGCGTTCTTCGGCAAACTTACTCACCGACCCAGCCAGCACGCACCGCGCGCACCGGCAGCCGTGTTAGGTGGCTGTACCACGTACACGGGCTAACTTGAATAATAGACATTGTTGTACGAATTAGGCTGGTAGGGGTAAAGTCCGTGGTAGCCACGAAGAGCTGCGGTGCCGGCCGACCCTGCACCTCCGACTTTAATTAACGATGTCTGAACATCTAGTCCGCCGGACGTATTATTAACTTGTCCCTAGTAGAGCTAGGCGTCCCGTCGAGGGAGTTCCGAAAATTCGTGGATGTCGATGGTTTCTCAATGATCCGTTCGGAATGTCGACGGAAAGAACATCCGCGGCATCTCCTGACTGGCCTGCGAAATCTATCGTTATTTATCGTCGGTTGGCTCACCAGTGGTATCTATTCACATTACAGTGCAACTCTGTTGATTTTCGAAGATAAGAGAAAAAACACACGAGAGAGAGTGGATCGCATACAGTTTGGTAATGTCTTTCGAGAGTTCCAAATCTATAGAAACGGATGTACGCGAACAGATGCGCAGAAGAAGATGCGGGAAGAAGTTTTCGTCCGGTATTACGATTCAGTCCGATCATAAATAAGAAACCGGCGGTTCGATATAATTCACTGGATTTCCATACGATGATAAAACGGACGCTTCGGATCCCGACGCGATGATTTATATGATCCCGACGCTGCCAGTCGCGAAATCCTTTTCGTCGTCCAACGATTCGGCTCTCGACCTGTCCACAGATGTTTGCATGCGATAACGGAATGTCTCTACCTACTTTATCCTCCACTGTCTTTTTCACCTTCCTAATTATGCTGGACGCGGACACAGCGAACAAGCTAATAACGCGTAAGATTTTTTATTAACGATCCTCTCCGCCCCTCTGAAGACCTAACCGCGCCTCTCGTGCTTTTTCGTTTTCGGTATATCGATATGGGTTACGATATGAGTTACATCCACCCATATACACATACAAGCGGATTCCTATCAATATGTTTGATGAAATATGGATTATTCCCAGTAGACCAGTCGGTCGGTTGGAATACCAAGAAATCATCCAAGACGGCCGTATTCACGTCTTGATGTACGATCTGTGGATAGTGCCCGGGTTTCACATCACGTGCCTTTATTGCTGCAAATTTTAGTATTGGTAAAAATAATAAAAATTTAACTAGGTATAAGTATCTTCTTCGATCTGTGACAAATTTACTTTTGGAAGCCTCACAGTGAAATTTATCTTCGTTAAAGATTAATAATACCATTAGTTAAAAAAAGACTGCAACAGTATAATAATTTGTTTTAAATTTGAATATATACTTGTTATATTATACTTGTTATGTTATGTATATAGAAAGTTTTTAACTCACGCTTGGTGATGAATTACGATGTTTTACTCTTAATGGAAAGTTATCACTAATAAACATCAACATTTGTAGTCGTTAGTCGCGATAACGTCGTTATAACGTGATGTTTTAGATCCGTAATATCCGGTCGACTTGGCGGCACAATGATAGCGCGTCGAAAGATTTAATATCATAGGATTGTCGTTCTAACGATCAATTAATGGGCGTCAGATTGTTC
The DNA here is from genome assembly GCF_001594065.2 of Cyphomyrmex costatus. Taxonomy (NCBI): domain Eukaryota; kingdom Metazoa; phylum Arthropoda; class Insecta; order Hymenoptera; family Formicidae; genus Cyphomyrmex; species Cyphomyrmex costatus. The sequence goes on along the minus strand of NW_017275294.1, from coordinate 184,496 downwards.
CGCGGAGTTTCTTTCTCGAGTCGAGGAAAAAATGGGTCGGCCATTGGAAGAGAGAGAGAGCCGTTGGTTCAAAATTAAATTATCTTCTCGTTTCTATCACGCGCTTCATTCTTTATCACGTCATTCACGGGACTGTGATATATCGTATGATACGCCGGCACCAGTCATTTGTCAAGCAATTCGAAAATATCTATGAGAAACTCTCGCGTGTTCGCTCATACGGATTGTAGATTTGTTGATAAAAAGTTTCGCCATAAGTCAGACCACGAAGAGCTGCGCTTTTTTTGTCACCGGAATATTTCTCGGCCATTTTATAAATAAATGCGTTGGCCTGTTTTATGTTACAAATTAGGTCATACCAAAAAATGGCAATATTTTGATATTCATCTATATTTTAGATGTATAATAAAAGAATGTACACAGAAATGTAATTTTATCTGAGGGGACAAAGATAAACATTTCTTATATAAATCGATATAATTAATGAATATATTTTTTAATACGTTAAACTGCATTTTTCATGATTTCCTAAATACACTTGATAGTACAATTGGAATTACATCATAAGATGCATTTTGTTTGGATGATGACTATTTGCTGTTTCCTAAATTGCCTGCCCAATTTTAATCAATCGTATTGTGTCACGATGAAGATAAAGTCAACGATTTGATGAAAACTGTTTGATTATCGGTAAATTCGATGTCAATGCTGTTAAAGACTCAAAGGTGAGAGAACGTATCGAGACAATCGAAGCAATTAGCGTCAGTAAATAGATTTCACGAACGAAAAGGGAGGTCGGATTAGTTGGAATCCTCCGCATGGTTTCAACAGCGAACAAAAGACCGAATATCGAATACAATAAAAAATCGTACGAAAGAAATGCATATTAGTAGTGTAGTTAACATGTCAGAATTTAGTTAAGTAAACTCGCACAAAACTACAAATTGAAAAGTTTTATTATCTCGTTTTTAATGTAATTATAATAAAATTGCATAATACATTGTTCGCATAATTGAGCAGCATTGATTTATGTGTACGACAAATTGAACATGCTAATTGTACAATAGTTTGCTGTAATTTACATTTTGAACATAATACCGAAAGAAAGAAAAGTTGCTTGTATTCAAAGAGAAAATAAAAGTTTAAAAAAAAAGATGTTTATTCTTGATTAACTTTTATCCCTTCCGCGAAGCGAACTACGCCGATCAACAATCTCATTTTCCGTACAAAAGTCTTGAAGTTGTTCCTTGATGAGTTTGTAAGTTCCAGGTGCCGGACTAACAACGCGCCTGTGAAAATTAAAGAAGTCATCGATAACAATTTTAAGGAGAATGCTTTAATTATTCCGCCGGCTTGCAAATCGGAACCTGTCAAAGTTTTGGTAATAGAACGAGCGGGAGAATGATGAAGGAATGAGAGAGGAAATATTCTCTATTGGCGGACATCCTCGTCAATTTTTAGTAGAAAAGGATAATGACACAAGAGAGAAAAAAAGATGAAGAGCGTTTCGTTAATTAATATTGGAAGAAGCTTTAGTTAAGCCCTGCAGAACTTTTATATTTTCTTCATTTTTCAATCTTTCAATTTATTGACTGATATTACAATAAAAAAAAGTTTCTTATTTCAGCTTATGTTAAGATAGAAATGTATAAATGTTCAGAAAAATAATAACAAAAAACTAAGATAAATTGCTTTTTTATAGATATTATTTTATCTGTATCGCACTCTATATTTTATTTATTATCCATCGTCTCTTTATTATTTTTAGGCCGTGCGCACAATGGAGAAAATATTAGGAATAGGAATAATATTAAGATTTCGACTTATCAGATACCAGTTACAACGGAATATACGGTTTCTGATAAGTTGAAATCTTAATATTTATTCTTGATATACTTTATACCGAATTTTCAAATATCAATCATAGCAATTGTTTTATATACATGCATGCAGATCTGTATGTATGTACAAATTGGTTACATATACTCAAACTTTATTTTAATTCATTTAGCTGACGACTTTTACGTACGTTTTCTTTCCAATAAAAATTCATATTGGAAATTTTGTATTTTCCATTCAATTCGCGCATTAAAACAATCGAATAAATCCATATCTGCTAACTAAAGCATAACGGAAATAAATATAGACGAGTATCAGAAAATAAAAAAGCGTCTGATTTTAATTAATATCAGGAATGAAAAAGAGAGATGAATCCATCAAGAACTTTTCGCATTTTCTTAGCTTCTAGAATCGTCGGCGAGTTTGCTAATCTTTTTGGTGCGGTCTACAAATTAACACGGTTTCGTGATTACTTCGGAGTTCGTCGCATGATTATTAACTCATAGGAGTATAGACGAGGAGAACTACGAAGATCTCGATTAACATTTTGATGAACATAACAACCAAATAGAAGCACCGGATTTAAGAGCAAATTGCAGTTGCCAAGAGAATATAGTTTCAATTATATCGGTTATACTATATATATAATATTGCAATTTTAATTTTCAATCAACATCGACATAAATATGTAATTTATTTTGATTTTTGATAGAAAAAATTTGCATAATAATTATCCATTAAAATAATAAATTATAATCTCTGAGATGCAATAAATGAGCTACTAATTATAATGTGATATTTACAATACTTACTCGATTTATCTAAACAAATTGTTAAAAATTTATTGTTTTTTATATGTCTATAATTTGTAACATTCATAATTGATTGTCGTAGAGAAACAGATACATTTGTTTTTACACCAATAAGTTACGTCTTACATTAGATTATAAAACCTTCTTGCGTTGGGAATTTAAGTTTCAATTATTTATGCAAGTTTTTCTTTCTTTTTTTCCTGTCTTTATGTGTAATACGATGTGAAAAAGGAGAATCTTTTGCTAACAAAGTCACTTTTGTACAATGGATAACAACGAATTTACACAAGGTGCTTATAAGCGGTATCCTCTTACTCCGTACGTAATCTAGAGAGAGAGAGAGAGAGAGAGAGAGACTGTGTTATCCATTACTTTGTTTTAATAAGATATTCTCACGATGGGTGGTCAGTACGGGAATACACGCTAACCCGTGTCCAAGGATTTTACGTGCCCGACCACAGTTTCCAGTTAATTCACGAAGATAAGGCTGGCGCGACTATATATTTCTATGTTTATTATACTCCGGTAACAAGGTGGGAGCGGATCTAGATACGACTGTCTGAGAAGCGACCCGGTAACGAAGCATCGGGAATTTCACTTCGGGTATACACGTATGGTAAACAGCAATGATGGTGGAGGTACGTGAGTGTGCTGCGTGTATATACGTTGCCAACTAGTTTACCTACATGCTCGCGCCGAGATGTGTTCCGGAAACAATGCGACGTGTTACGCGCTCCATAATTACGTATAGAATCGTACCATTTTGTCTTCCCCGATCCTTTTTTTTAATATAAAAAGTTTCGCATCCACAGGAGGATATCAAGAGATGTTCCGCTACGCTAATATATTTGTCATTAAGCGTTTTAATTACTCGGAATGTGTGTGTGTGTGTGATGTACAACTGACCTACGCAACCCCCGACAGTTGACGAGTCAATCGGTCTCGCGAGCTGCCTCGCACGCGATCGCGCCTCTCATTTACATTTCTCCGTCTTAAAGGCGCACAATTTTTCCCGCTTTCGCTCGAACCGACCACCCAGCGTACAGCGTGCTATGCCACGGCGCGATATTGGATTACACATCCCCATATAGATCGTCACGTAGGTGTGTGCAGGCGTTCGCTTGCACGGCGTATACACACATACGTGCGGCACATAATGTACAAAGCTGGATAATGTACAAGGTGAATGGAACAGGTACGACATAACGTACGCGGACCCCCGACGCGAAACGAGGCTTTATATCAAATGCATAACAACGCTATTACTACACTCAATTGCTATAAGCCGTAGATTGCGGATTATCTGGTACGCTCTCCGTTGCCCGGCAGCTTCCTGGCGCAAGCGCGCACACACGCGCGCGCGCTAATGTTAATATAATATTAATCGCCTAATGATTATGAATGCCAATTGATATTAGCAGTTGGTGATAGCAAGCGTGCGATTCGCAGCTGGAACCGCGCTTAATGCGAACAGCGACTCGTTATACTATACTACGACGAGACGATAACGTCGTTGTCATTTTCATGGTATTCACATTCGATAATAACGTCAGATGACCTCATAAGTCAATAGTCATAATTCAATTCTGTAAGATTAACATTTCTCAAACAGCTATACGGGCTGTTCATTTGAAAACTTTCCAGCTGATTATCTCGAAAAATATAAAAGATACCAAAAAAAAGTTAAAACACGTGTTTCATGATTTCGAGGGGGAAAGAGAATGGCATTCTCAATTTTTTATCTGGAGGGCGTTTTCAATGTAATTCGAAGGTCAAATTAATTGTTTTAAATGGAAATGTATATTTTTTATTACAGGATCTTATTCTACGTAAAAAAAAACAAGTAACTTCCGTAGGAAACATTTTTTTGTTCGATCGCTATTTTAGGAGATATTTAAGAAAATAGTAAGGCATAGTTACTGCAGGAAATTTCATCATTTATTATAACAAATGTTCAAAATGTTCTCCGTTGTTTGCTAAACAATAATAAAGGCGATTCTGGAATTCTGAATGAACATATTGGAAAGTATTTGCTGGAATAGCTCTACATTCCTGTATATATTCTTTGACGTAAATCGTTGATATTTTCCGGTAAAGTTTTATAAACAACGAATTTTAAGTGTCCCCATAAGAAAAAATCGAGTGGAGTTAGATCAGGAGATCTTGGTGGCCATTCGATGGCTCCTCTTCTACCAATCCATCTCTATGGGAATCGATTGTTTAGCCACTGTCGAATTGGTAACACATAATGTGGGGGAGCACCATCTTATTGCAAGCACAAAAGTTCCTCATTTAACAACAATTTAACAACGGAGAACATTTGTTATAATAAATGATGAAATTTTATTCAATAACTGCCTTGCTATTTTCTTAAATATCTCCTAAAATAGTAATCGGACAAAAAAATGTTTCCTACAGAAGTTACTTGTTTTTTTACGTAGAATAAGATCCTGTGTGTAATAAAAAATATACATTTCCATTTAAAAAAATTAATTTGACCTTCGAACTACGTTGAAAACGCCCTTCAAATAAAAAATTAAGAGTGCCGTTCTTTTCCCCCTCGAAATCATGAAATACGTGTTTTAACTTTTTTTCGTATCTTTTATATTTTTTGAGATAATCAGCTGGAAAGTTTTCAAATGAACACCCTGTATATGGTACTAAGTTGAGAGAAAAATGTACTAAATCTTAATAAAAATGTTTATTTGACACGAGAACCGTTAAATTCATTTAACTGTAATTTTTTTTATTTAATAAATATTTATTTACCGTGTATACATAAATGTGTTAAGTTAATATTGTTCAAACGAGTATTTGTTATAACATTTAATACATTTTTTCTCACTCGGTGTATTTATCATGAATAACAAATTAGAGGCGGGAGGATCAAGTACTATTATCCGATTTTTATGTGACAATTTTGAAATTCAAGCATATTCTTTGATGGTTACAATATGGGGATACGTTAGTTCATAGAGGACGGAAGCGGGGGAGGAAATACGTTTAACTCAGCAAAGTAAAGATGGAGAGGAGGAAATCCTTCTTTTTTCATCCGACACGTTTCAAAGGCACGAGAGAACCGGGATGTGTCGATGTTGATGTTTCAGGAAGCATTTAATGGACGTACGTGTCTGGGCTCTTGGGAACTACGGAAGTGCGCGGCACGCACCTGTCGAAATGGACGAATGTCTTTTATTCGCCCCGCGGAACCATGACAAGGGACATCGCCTGTTATTTATACCGGAGCAATTTTCTCCCCCCCGTTGCCGTCACACGGTGCGACGCCGCGGGAAGTGAAGCTAACTGTCAAGATTATCTTTGTGGGGCGACAGAGAAACGCGATATCTCCATCTCTTCGTCAGAAGGTTTGCAACTAATAGCTTTAATAATTAATAAGTGCGCGTATGTCACACACAAGTTTCATTTTATTACACGGAGCTTAAAACGGATATCGCGAATTCAATTTTTGAAATTAGATTAAATGAATGAAAAGATAGTTGTAATAGATGGGTTGAAAAAGAGGCTAACTTAGCGTGTCGCTTAAGATGTTAATATTTGATTAGATATTTAATTTGTTGTTTTATCAAAATGTATATTTTTAATATCTCCCCATCGAAAATTAATATTTAATTTTGCAACTCTCTCCTTCATTCTTTTAATATTATTCCGCAATAACAAATAAAAATTAATTAGATATCAATGCCAATAGACTTTGTACGTTAATAGCACATGTTGAAGTAAGTCATTTATCAACCGTTACTCGGAAACCGAAAATATTTAGATGAAACATCGCCTTACCAATACGTGCAAGTCGTAAAAGGGAGCACATCTGGAAGCTCGCAACGAGTGACGGAGGACCGGAAGTGGATGCAAGAGGAGATCGGGGGGGGGGGGAAGAGATCTCTTAAGAAGATAATCTCTTCAACTGGTTGATTTATCAATTCTATGAATGGGAACATATAATCCATTATCCGTATTATAATCGAAGTAAAATTGAATAGACAAATCAAATTGAAACATTGAAATACTTCAACGTTATAACAATCATAGGTTGATAATTCAGGAGTTTTAATATCTTAATAGTGTCAATAATGTAATTTTATACTCATATATTAGAACACGACGTGTTCCGGATTATACATTCACATATATAGATGAGATACTTCTTATATTCTGTTCGCGCCGAGACGTGAGTTTTAATTTAAAAATATCGGGGAGAGAGCCGCAAAGGTTTCGTTGACATTTAATTCATGCGGAGGGACGTATACTTTCCGTCCGAAGAATCCGTCAACGTTTCTCTCACTTTACTCGTGGTCCTTTTCCGTAGCGAAATGTGGCACTCGGCCGGAATTCTCTCCGTGCCCGAAAAACAATGGCTCGAAAAAATATTCAGGCACCTCGTGTTTTTCTCTATTTAACACGGGAGAGGCCTTTTTTCCGTTCTGACGGAACTCACTGCCGGAGGAATAGGGGTGTGCGCGAAGGCCTCGGGAAAAAAAAGAGGAAAAGAAATAAAGTTGGATTCCCGTGGGGATGCACCTCGGAACGACTCGTGTGGAAAAAAAAAATTTGTCGAGAGCGCCTCGCGTGCGTTTTCCACGGCGCGGCGGCGGCGGCGTTTCCCGCCACGTTGTCGTTGTCCGCCACCTCGTTGTCGACAGAAAATAATGAAAATATTGACCCACGCGAGAACGACGGCGCATTATCCGGCCGTTTCCCAGGACCCAGGGATCTGTACCAGTTACATCATCATCGTCGTCGTCGTCGTCGTCGTCGTCGTTGCCGTCGACAACGGCTGTGAGTGTTTCAGAGAGAGTCGCGCGGCTTTTAACGCCCGGTTTTTCGGGCGTCTCCTAAGCAAACAGACCTTCCGGCGATGCGGAGGTCTGTGCTGTGCTTCTCTTTTCCATTGTGGTGGAAGCACATGTCCGCTTTATCCATCCCCACGTGACCACATTTACGAGCGATCGAGCGAAAAGTAGTCCATGTTTTTCAGGCTCGCGCGGCCGTCGAACAAATATTCCACTTGTGCTAGAGATATGTGTGCGTAAACACGTCGCGCGACAACCGAGTCATCGCGTTCTTCGAGGTGACACGAGCTTCGAGAATTTCTGACGTTTGCGGAGCAAAAGCGCATAATTGTGGGGTAATCGTGAGGTATTGAAGAATTCGGACAAGATACGTGGAAAGAATTTATGGCAAGCGAAAAGCCCTAAATATACTTTTGTATTTTCCTTTTTAATTTCCATGACGGGGAGGAGAGAATTTCTGTTATAGGAGTGAAAACGGCGTTAAGCGCTACAGTTGCCTTATCGATTCGTGAATAGAATTTTGGTCGACAGAGTGACACACGAGAATATTAAAGAGGTTTAAAATTTGAAAATGAGATATGAATGCACGCTCGTTGAACTATCAGCCCTGTCCGCATAAATGCGGATGCCAGGGAAGTGCATTCGAATAAAGTGCATGCAACGCCATGAATTGGCCGCGATTGAAACTCACGATGGCGCAAAATCGCGAACGCTATTGAATAGCGAGTCGCACAATGTCACATTTGCAAACTGTAAATACGTGAAATGTCGGACACTTATATAAATGAATTAATGCAACCTTATATATGTATATCAATCTAGTATATAATTGAAATCCCCATTTAATCTGCTTCCCGCAAGCTGACATTTTTCTACAGATTTTCGTACGTATTTCTTTAATTTCGCTTTCATTAGATACAAATTAGGCAGGCAAAAGATATTCTCTTAAATGTTTTGTATAAGTATGACGTGTATCACATATGACGTTATATTACAGAAATTTGAAAAAGGCTAAATTGAAACATTATTTTTACTAAAAACTAGAAAAATGCAATAATGTACTTTTCCTTTTGAGAATATCTGTAAAGAGAGAGAGTGGTCGAATTATTTACAGTCAGCATACTTTATTAAATTCTATTACATTTCCTAGAAATAAATTCGTATGTAAATAGTTGTCGGCTATATATACGCTAGAGTTACATTTATTATTAAAACATTCGTATAAAAGTAAACTCATAATTAAATGAAGATAACACACGGAGATTCGTTGATGTTTGTTAATATCAGGCTACATAGAAACGGCTCTATTTATGATAATATTAACAAAAATAGAAATGTGAATTTTTTCCACCGCGGCATCATCTGCATTACTTTTAAACTTCACGACGCAAAATCACCGAGATCCCAGCGCTTTCCTTTTCCTATATACTTGGAACGTGCTTCTGAAGGCTTGTAAAAATGGCACGAACAACGTGACTCTGTCGGCACCATTCTACTGTATTTTCCGTCCTAATTATATCCCACCCCAATGCAAAACTCGTTACGGTCATCTCTCCACTATCGCGTCGTCTTGCATTAACCTGCAGAACGTTTTGCTCGCTTAATTACAATGACAATTTCGTTAATTAGGTCAGGCACGTATGTTGCTGTATAATCATTTGAAACAAAATTCAATTTATATTCGGCCCTTCCTGATTTCGAATAAAACGTTTTATCTATATACACGTAACATGAATAGATTTAGAAAAAATCGAGATTAAAAATATCGCGTGTTTTGATTTTAGAAAAAGATATTGCTTGAAATTTTAGTAAATAGAAATCATTTCAAGATTACAATATCACTTAAAATATGTATTAATTTAAGATTAACTTTAGTAAAAAATCTTACGCATCTATCATATTATATACAATTAATTTTATATGTTAATAATATGTTTTTGCTGTCAAAAACATATTAAAGAAGAACACACATCTTTGGTGGAAAGAATGAGGCAGATTTAAAACTGTTCGAACATTAATGGAAATGAAGAACGACGTAATCGGGTCGGTAGCGTTACAACGTTAATTTTGTCCTCTATTAGGAATATAAATATTGTCGTTCTTTAATTAATAAAGTAAAGATATTACTATCAACTTTATTTCAGTAACGACGCTTTTATCAGTTAATTGTTGCTTGAATAAATATAATTTATACTGAATAAATGCAAGGATAACATTTAATTTTGTATCATATTAAATAATATTTTTATACTGCATATGAAAGTAGCATAGAAAATTGATCAACTTCACCGTTAATCAACAAATCTGACCACGATCGATATAACTAATTTATCAAATTAAAAAGTTGTCGAAAGACACTCACGATCTATCGAAAGTTATCTATTTTCTACGATTCTGTCCACCATTACCGACGTACGGCGAATAAAATTTAATATGTCAAAATGCTCTCTGTAATTCCAACCTTTGGAACATCATGCGATCCGTGAGCTTAATTATTGCAGCTTGCACAACTTGCAAATGCTTAGACGTGCACTGATGCGGCTTGGCGCGGAACGTAGCGTCACGCAGCCTACATTACAAATTGGATATTATGCAATTACCTAGCGATTAAATTAGGCGTTGCTGACGCCGCAATGGTTGCGCTTGTACGCAACACGTACCCGCTGCGTTCCTACGTGTAGCCGTGAACGTAGCCGTCTGTAAGCAACCGCACTCACAAAGTGCCCTCAACAATACGAGCGTTTACTAAGCTCGCGAAATACTTTGTTCCACAACGAGCTGTGACTAATTACGAAACGTCGTTAAGAACATTCTCCGCGATTCTAAGCGCCCGTCGTTGCAGAAAGATAAATTGCATTTTACACCATCTATTTTACATTGTACGAGCACAAAACAGAAACACTTTAATATGCCGCTAATGTGTCAAAGAGGGTAAACTTTCAAATTTATTTTCTGTAAAACGATCCGTGTATATTCAGTGATATTTTTACGCCAAAGTGGCGCGATTTAGATGCTCGAGATTATATATATATATATTTTTTTTACATAATATATAATTTTACAATTATTTGTATTACGTATTTGGTCTCCTCGAGATTTTTTTAAAAACTCGGACGTGTTTTACGGCCACAGTCTTCCGCGCATGGCAGTTGAAAGATCGACGAGGGGTTCAAAGGATTGTCGTTCTCGCATTTTTATTTCTCTGCCTTTCGTTCACTCTCGTTGAGACCATTAAGGCCAGCCAGTTGGGTGGCCGATTGGTGTCGTCGTTCGCGCGTATGTCTTTAGTTCCGAAAATAGTCACACTCGCGATGCACATATAACCTGATATTTTTGAAGCTGTCGGTTCCTATGCTTGGAAATTCTCGGAGGTAACGATATTTCTGTCGAACGTGCGCGGGTGGTCCTGCTTGTGGATATCGACATGGTTTGAGGATTGAAGTTGACGATTTAAAATTAGCACGGGAATCTATACGAATTATAAAAATATTCACAAGGGTCACAATAACACTTCAGAGTTAATTGTTACAACAATATTTAGAAAATGTGTCATACAATATTATTAGATGATTCTGTCTCGATAAATTATTCAATTATATTCCTGTTGAAAGTGGAGTTGAATTTTGGTTTCTATTACTGTATACTATATGTGTATATTTAGCGGGGTGACAACGAAGTACGTCGCTATCATACAAATCCGGGAAAATAAAAATGCCATTACGAGATGTTCGGAATAAAAACAACGGAGGGAGGCTACGCGACGAGAGACGTATAAGCGCGCGAAATCGATTTAAAATACTACACGCCGTGTCGTGGCGCGAAAACGCGTATAGGGAAAAATCGACGCATCCGTCTTGGCGGCCGCTGACGGATCGTTTGATTGCTTCTCATACATATCGCGGAGAAAAGCATTTGCGAGGAAGATTACCCCTTGCTGAGATGCTCGGGGGTGGTTCGAAGGGGAATACGCGATAACGTCCCGAAACGAGCTTCGAGGGGTCTCTGGCGGGAGCCTGTTTTGTTATTTATGGTTGCATTACCGAAAGCGACGTAAGGACAGTAAGTGCGTGGGAGATGCCGCGTGCGAGACTAAAGTATGTATAAAGTGGAGAAGCACATTTTTACGATGCCACGCTGAGCTTAATCCGCCTCTACGATCGATTTCACCCGCGCACTTCCTACCCGCTTTCTCACGCGGGGGTCGCGCCGTTTTACGCGCCTCGTATGTCAGCGGCGGATCGCAGCTGTAACAGGGTGAACGAATATTTTCGTAAACGCTACGTCGGAAGAATGTATTGCCATGAAGATAATTTCACAACTCTCACATTGCGGTAAAGTTGCATAGCAAAAATGCACATAGATCAATGAAGTGGTAAAAGCATTATCTTCACTTAAGAAATAAAGACGCGCCGCTGTTATCGACATTACGTTTTATATTTTACAGTATAAATTTTTTTAGTAAAATATTAGAGGTTCTTTTCGCAGAGCACACATTATACATAGAGATATCAATATATTGGAATTGCATTATAAATCGTATAAAATACCTATGTGAATTCGATTATAAAACCAAAATATCGAATATTTCTCAATATACTGCCACAAAATAACGAAATTTCCAATTTAATCTGCATATTATTAAAGATATTTGCGCCCAATTATTTGCCATAAATTATTTTAATATTTTATTACATATTATAATTTTTCCACTAACCTTGCTACTTTATCGTCTAACGAAATATATTGTAACTACAGCTAAAAGCACTGTGAAGGATAAGTAGGCAGCGGTTGACACGGCCGAAGAGAGCAGAGATACGCGATGGGACCTTAATTAAAAGAATCTTCGTTTACCCAGTCCCGAGTGCCAATCACCGCGTTTAATTACTTGCCACTTTTTTATCATTTAAACTTTTCATTGGGAGTTAAGGAAATTTACGTGCGGCCCTCATTAACGTTTATCAACGTCAGCCGAGAGAGTCGAAAGTACCAGTTACTCAACGATTAGAAGCGAGCGAGTTTGTTTCGTTCACGATATGCTAATGAGGCTTTCCTTCGTAACGTTCACCTTTGTAACAAGCGATAGAAAGGCGACGTCACCACGAACGTAATCTCGTCTCCGTCACGATATCATTGCAATGCATCGTGGTAATTTGTCAAGTTCGTTAAGATTTCTAGGCACGATTCAACGTACGCTTTTCACTTTGTCATTAAATGTTCTATTTATTTATTTACATATAATATAAGCGAAAAAGAGGAGCGACTCTCCTCAGGAGCAACTCAAAAATTATATAACTATAAGGAATAAAAATTTACGAATATATTATATATAAATATTATTATGGTCTTCATTTCTATATGAAAATATATTGTAAATACAGTTTTAAATGTGAAGAGGGCTGAAAAATAAGCCGAAACATGCATAAGATCGTTATTTAATAAAGAATTTTGTGTTAAATTTATATATCAATTTGCGCAAGAATTACAACGCCTGACTCCTCGATCCTATTAGACTTTTTCTGCTGAATTTCTTTTTTGTACTGTATACACTGTAAAAAATGAAATGTTAATTTTAACTCAAAGGCGTTGAGTGGATTTTCTGAGACATGCAAAAATGTTAAAATTAACATTTTTTTGTTAATATGTTAACATTTTTGCATGTCTCAGAAAATCCACTCAACGCCTTTGAGTTAAAATTAATATTGTATTTTTTACAGTGTACGAATTTTTTAATTTGCTTACACTATTATCAATGGAATTTATGGTGACAGATTTGAAGGACGTAATCGCGAAGAGACACGTTGATACACGGAAATTGATTTGAAATAAAAGTATTTTACCAGCACACACAGCTCGGAGTGCTTTCGCACTTCCCCTCGTCTTGAAAATGGAGCGTGCGAGCTATTGTCAGGGTTGCTAGAATAACAAACTCGATCGAATCTACCCTTTGTGGGGATAGCCCATCGCGACTGTCAGAGAGCATTTCGAGACGGCAAGCTCCTCCTTTCGATCATAACCTAGTCACGTTTGCGAAAGAAAGCTTCCGACAAACACTGCTTGGTTTTGGAGATATACTTCAAATGTCAACGACGTGACGTATCCTCGCGGATCCCCTGCTGGCGCGACCTTGCTCGGGATGTATTTGCGAAGACTCAAGATTGAAACTTATAGAATAATTTTCTCGCATAGCGTATCATTTAGACTTTAGAGGATACACACGTTAAATACTATTCTTTGTTCTATGCAGTTAGCAAGGATATATCTCAGAATTTCTATATATACCCTTAGGAAAATTCATTCGATAAGACTTTCTTATCGAATGAATAAGACTTTCTTATCGAATGAATTTTCCTAAGAGTCTTTGCGTGACGATTTAAGAAGAAACGTTTAATTGGAGAATCGCTATGCTCGTCGAACGGAATGTATAAGTTATCGAGGTCAAGTGGCAAGGTCTTTACGAATAATTTGATGGAAAAGAAGCGAAGAACGATAAAGCGGGATATAAAAAGACAACGAACTCAAAGATATCATTCATTAGTTTACGAAAGACGTGATTGTTAGAGGCGTACTCCTCTATACAGATATCGCGGAACGATACGTTAAAATGGGCATTGTCGGCGCTATACGAAGTAATGTTGCTGGCCAAAGAACAAACGACAATGTTATCGTGAAACGGTAGGCCCGCATATAAATACTGATACGGCAATGTGGTACTAATTTATTGCCGAGCCTCACGGAGATCTGATTTCACTCCTTTACCACACATTCCTTCTCCTCCTTTTCTTTCTTGCGTGCTAGCCGTGAATGCCACTATTATGCATTATGACGCGTAATTCCGGCTGCAATCATGACCATCAGATCGTCTTGCAATTTCGTCGGTATCGTGAGTTTGTCGGGGAGCAAGAAAAAACGAAAGAACGATACAATGAATTCTTTAAGTTAAGTAACGTAAAATTTGTCGTATGGAACTTGATTGATAATTGTAACGCGAAATTGATATCCGCGAGGAAAGTACGAAAAAGTAACGTTGATAGTAATATATAAATCTATAACAATGACAGAATTTATAATATATTTTACAAATTCTTATACACGACTCGAATTAATCTTTTACACAGAAATTAACGATAGGATAAAAATATTATCAAAATTATATAATGTAATAATATGAATAATGAAGAACATTGTGCAACAATCCGCAAATTTTCATAACATTATGACATTGAAAAAATAAAAATGCTTATGATTTGTAGATTTTAAGCATAATGAAAAAGGTAAATCACGCGAATGTTATGCCAAGCGAGCGTATATAATCTATCTAACGGTGTTAACTGCCTAATCAGAAAGTAAATAAATTGACAATTTTCATTTCTGTATACCGTAAAGCCGTAATCACACTAGCGATTGCGCGATTGTGATTGAGGATTATTTCTCAACGAATCGGAACAAAGCAATCGGTGACTGCTTTGCCCTGATTGGTTGAGAAATAATCCTCAATCGTCAATCACAATCGCGCAATCGCTAGTGTGATTACGGCTTAATAGGCCTTCTACAATAAGCCATTACCTAGGTTTTAAGTATTAAGTCATAAGAAATTGACCAATCGCAGTCGATTATTCTTCTCACATTCGATTGTAATTGGTAAATTTCTTATGATTTAACGCTTAAGACTTAAGTAACGGCTTATTGTAGAAGGCCCACTAACATGGACTACGTCGCTGAACACCGACATTATTCACGGACAATCGCTGTCGATCGAGATTCCCGATTTATGCAACTTTAAACAGGTAATAGTCGCGAACGCAAAACTAGTATACGGTTTACGGTAAAGTATGCGACATAACGCGAGTCTGCGAGATGCGGTAACATCAAAGTATCGCGAGAATTTTCTCCGCTCGAGGATATAGCCTGAATTCGTTTCCGAGGGGAAAAAAAGTATCGATGCACGAATAACGAAGCACTTTGAAAATCGTAGAAGCTGCAGCATTCCGGGACGCGCATCTAGAGGTGACTCGATAAAAGGAATATCGCGGTTGTAAACACCGTGCTACCGGTTTACACCTGTGCATGCTCGCGCATACAAAAGCGGCTGCATTCACGATAAGCTCGGCGTTTCCTAGTGTTCGGAGTGCTCGTTGATGCTATTGGCAAGTAAAGAAAAATCGATCGTTATCGGAATAATTCTCCATCTTTCTCTCAACAAGATATTTCCATTCGAACATTATTAAACGTTGCGTAACTTTTTTTTTTCCTTTTTTTTTTCCAAAGTAGAATAACAGAGCTTTTATGAATATAATAAAAACTGTCCGTCTGCGCGGCGCATTTACATTATTCGTATATTACGTGCATTTAGTATCGTTGCTTACATATTGATGCTCACTACTGGTTCGTATCTCTTAGCATAGCCAGCCGAATCTTTAACGATTCTCAGGGGGTTCTTGTCGCGCAACGTTAATGGAGTTGAATATCTCAATGCCTATCTTAATATCATTCTCCCTCTCGTATCCCATCGTATTTCAACTAGCCTTGCTTCCTTCTTGGCTGCCTTCCTCCCACGTCTTCAGGTTGGAACAACCGAAAGTGAGTCATTCCGCGAAATCGTTTGGCATAAACATGTCTCGCGGATACCTGGTAGTCAGCATGAATTACCAATATCAAAGATAGCACGAGAGTTTTAAGACGTTTACTTTGGACGAACATTAAGATAAAACGTGTGCAAGGAAGTCCTTTCACGCGATAGCATTCACTCTTGAGCAACGCGTAAAGTATTCGACAACAATACAAAAACCGGAAGCTTCGGAAAGTCATCTAAAGAATATGATACGCTTATAAGTCAAATTATTGAATATATATCCTCGGAACAGAAAACGTTTTATGCTCGTCAACGAATTGGATGAACGAAATAATAAATCGCGTTAACGTTTCTCGAATTTTGCAGAGAGGTGAAGGTAAACAGAGAGATGAAAATCTAGTTTACGGGATGATCGCCACCACGTGATCCGCCATCATCGGGATTGTCACGGTATTATCAACGTCGATCGCGTTTGTCTCTTTTCAATAATTGAGGAGGGGGTCCATGGGTGGCATGGGGGGGTAGGGGTCGCAAGAGCAGGGGAACGTATTTACAGGTACACAGAGACGGCAAACAAGCATAGCGCTGATTTAAATAATGTGTCGCTAAATAGAATTCCGCAGAGGTGCGATGCGGAGTCGCTCTTTTATTAGCGACCCCGTTCATTTCGAAATATCGATTTACACGACCATATTCGCGGGTGTGGGAGAAAATTTAACGCACATTGTAAAAGTAATATCGCGCGCAGACACAATATAACACGTCGAATGTGGCGCGGCTCTTTCACTCGATTTCGATCATTATCGTTTCGAATTACCATTATTTTCCCACCGTATCCTGCGTTTGGAGCTTAAAGCAGGTGTGACTTGATTACACCGCGCGTAATTATTCCGCCTCGTGCCCCGCACCGTGTTCTCCCTCAGATATGCGGTTGCGCTCGCCGCGAGAGATGTATCTATCAAAGTATCCCACATTAAACCGTTCCGAGATACTGCGGAATCTCTCCTGTATCGTTCTGGTGTCGCGCCGAAGGTGAATGTGTACCAGTAGAGACACGGTGTAACAAGATTGGGCGAGAGAAACGGAAGATGAAAACAAGCGTCCCCGACAATGGGAGCCTCACGGAATGCCCGACGACAGCGAGAGGTACGAGGCGTGCCGCAGTCACGGTGGATGTTCCGCTGGGCGAAAAAGGGACAAGAGGGAGAACCCAGTCGTACGAAGAGGGAAATTAATACGAAGTAGTATCATTGTCTCTCATTTCGCGTCGCCCCCCTCCCCCCTCCCCTCTCCCCCGATGCCGGGAACTCCGAGGAATTGTGGTCGGAACCCGGTAACGGGAAAGTTGTAGGAGTCGGAGAGGCAACCGTGGATAATGACTTTTTGATTACAAGACTCCGTCGTCAACGGCCATCGTCGTACGACGTCGTCGACGACGACGACAACGACGGGCGATGCCGACTACAGGCATCGAGAACGATGAGAAAAGAATGGAGAGTCGAGAGGATAACGGATCAGGGTGGGGGGGGGGGGGGGATCATTTCTGCTACCGAACGATAAAAGTTCCATCTGCGCGCGCTTTTCGTATCTTTTTTCGTGTTCCTTTTTAGTCGACCGTCCATTAAAAGTCATGTCATCTGCGCGCAACGGGCTTTAGACGTACGGCGACCTACATTTCGCCATCTCCGATCGCTCGATCGGAGAGTATTAGAAAAGAATTACGTCTTCGAGTCACGAACTACTTCGTGCCACAGGTTGACCCATTCGCCAAGTATTTATCTGGCAAGTGCATCGGTAACTTTTCACATCTCTTCTCGTACTGATACGTAGTCAAGAAAAGTTTGCAATTTTGTGATTGTTCCAAACATCAGTTATTTCCTCGATATGACGTGGCATTTTTAAAATAGCACATCATGCTGTTTTAAAAAAGAGTTCTACGAATATAATAGATAATTTTTTTTAAGCGAATGCATTTTGTTTGCTATTATATTATAATCTTTTAAATTTTATATATTATTTACTAATTTTTACGTTGTTTTTAATCTGATGGTTTTACGAAATTATATAATACGTACTTGCCGATCGTTGATTTATAAGTAGATACTAGCTTCCATAAACCTTCGTATACGTACCTGTAACATACAAATAAAAATAACATTAATCACAAGATGTAATTTCAAATAAATGAAATTTTTTAATTTAATGCATACACAGTGTTCTAGATCACCCATGCACGTGCACTGTTTTAAAATAAAGGGAAATAATTTTTATAATAAATTTTGATGAATAAATCGGATACGTTTTATCGAATGGCAATATTTTCAATTTCCGAAATGAACTATGCAAACCAAATGTGGAATTTTTTAATATACTTTTTATTGCAAATTTGAATTAAACGTAAAAAAAAATAAGAAACTTTTGTTTCAAAAATTTTTTTTTTTTTTTTTTTTTTTTTTCTGAAAAAGTACTTCCATTGATCTTGAAAGAATCTTTTAAATAAGTGAAAAAATAATTTCATTTTGATGAAAAATTCAGAACAACATCCTATTTGGATACTCCATTTTCGTATTTGAGGATCTTCCGATTTATTTATCATCACATTTTTATTGTTCGTAAAAACACTTTCCTTTATTTTACAAGAGTTGTACGCGTTGGTCCGCAAAAATCCTGCATCTTTTTTTTACACACATATAACAAGAGATATAAATCATTATGTAAAATAAACATGCTTAGAAACGTTCGAACGCAGTAATCGTCTGAAATATTGTATATAGGTAAAATTGTAGATTGCAGAATATCGGGCAAGGCTATAACTCTCCTCTCCTCTCCTGCCCCGCACTCACTCTCTCGGCGTCTATAGCAGCGATTCGAGGATCATGCAGGATTTCAAATCGATGTAACGCGTTATCTAGCTAGCTACGAGTGGAAAGGACACAGGGGGGATCTGAATCATTGGGAGATTCCACATATCTCGTATCCATAGTATCGGGAGAGACCCTCGGAATTGTATCGCGTTCGCAACGATAAATAAGCGAGGACAATACAGGACGCGCACCGTATAGGATCGTTTCCCGCCTCCGTGGTGGACACGTACGGAACCCATAAAGCGAGATGATCTTCCTCCTCCATTCCTCTCCTCATGGGAGCACGCTTCATCTGACGTATAGGATCAGTATAGCAAAAACCATAGATAATCGGATGTGAGTCTGTCACACGGGAGGTATACGCGCGGATGGAATGTCACGGAGACGGAATCTTCCTAGATTGCCCGCCAAAAAGTATCTATCGTACAAACGTTATAGGATTTGTGACGTGTAGAAGTATCGAAGTCTATGAATGAGTAAAAGAGTATAATCAAACGAATTGTGAATTAAATAGCGCATCCAGGACGTAGAAACTTATATAGCCAACTGTAATTTCTCGAGCAGTTAAAGTTTCATTCATTGAAGTAGCGAAGGAAAAGATCAATTTATTTAATACCTACGATTCCTATAGTTCGATTCCAAAAAACTTCATACTTCTTTTACGTAAGTTTAAACAAATCAATGTTAAAATCAATTTACTGAAAAGATAACAAAATTTATTAAATGCGCAAATTAAAATCGCTTTTGTAGAAAAAAAAAAAAAAAATTAATTTTCGTTCAGTCTGTGTCATGCGGGTACTAAATTGAAAACAATTTTTGATAAAAACTCGGTATCGGTAAACGAGAAGGTGGATGAATGAGCAAATGAATAAAATAACTGGGGTCCCAATGCGAAAACTCTACGCTTCGGGATTACGCATCATGAAGAAAAATACTTGATTAAAAATAATGCTCCAATTTTGACGAAGTAAAGCGTTACAAGCGGAAAATTCCTTGGAGATTATATCATACGAGCGCGAGCGAGATTTTACGATTGTTGTGACAATGTATATACGCGGTGTAACCGGTGTAACTTAAATACGAAAAGTTAAGTCACGGCACCTCGTTGACCCCCAGGTTCATTTAGTGAAAAAGTTTTACGACTGAAAACGAGCGCGAGAAGACCGAGAAAACGCGCGGAAGGCACACATATTACACATACAAGACCCCTCATAAAAAAAGTAATTGCACGCGGCAGATCATATGGCCGGTTTTAACGTGGCAATGCTTGACACTTTAAGTCGTTGCACACAAATCGACGTAAAGATGTATATTTGATGAAAATATAGAGAAACGCAAATTAATTCACTTGAAATCCTCAATAGATTTTATTGTGTTTATTTGGTAAAATATACATTGGATATTTTATTAATTCAAATATTTTATTTTTACATTCAGATTAGAGTAGTGTAACGGCTTTAATATGCACTGAATGCGCACCAGTTCTGCCAATGAAAAACGCTGTTAGTCACGGCGAGTACAATAAAGTTGCATTTACTCTTAACGTGAAAATTTAATATAAAACGACAATAAATGGAGATGTGCTATTAAACCTGACGCACTAAATCGAAACTACATTGTCAGAGATGTACAACCACTTTACAAATAAAATTCACTCTTTATAAAAACAGTTGTGCTTTTAAACATTTATATATAAATTGCTTTGAAAATAATGCTTTCTTAGATTTCACGGATTTCAAATAAGTACTCTTTTTTTTTACATATATTTCAAATATATAAATATATAATATATATAAAACATATTGCAGAAAACTTCGTTCAGTATCAAATTTTTAAACAATCTTTTAGTGCGGAAGTAATATTTTACTGTCCATTTAACGATAAAAATCACCGAAGATTTTCAGCGTAGGGAACAACAATAGCGTTGAAACCAAGACAATGGGATAGAAGTACGATATCTCTGCGAGCTTTCACCTGCAAGTTTTCGCGCACAATGCCCCGCGAAAGCAAGAACCCGTCTTTCACTGTTTGTTTGCGTACAATCGCGTGACGGGACACTCGATCTGCCTTCGACGAATCGCTCGCATCTATGGGAGATCGTAGCGCGAAGATAATCGTCGTACAAACTACACGTCTTACATATCTCCGGTCAGAAATTACGTCTTCCAGGTAGCGCGATCAAGTTTACGAGCAGGGCGACGCGAGGCACGTAATCGTCTCGTAAAAGCCATAATCACGAGGCCTGCATAAAGCCCCTAGCACACGAGATCTCGAAACACCTTGCTGCCTAATCCGATCCCTACGCCCGGAATTTCGCCGTTACTTCCTATATATATGCTGTATTGCTTGAGTGAATCCTAGAGAAAACCACTTCCATTGGATTGCTTAACTTCCTTGTACGATAAATAAACGCACGATGGAATACAATCTCTGTCCTTCGCATTCTAATTTCTTATATTTTTGAGGAAAACCTGTAGAATTCGATACTTTGATTTTAATATCGCAACATATAATTTATAATAATTCTTTTTATGTAAATACACTAACAAGATACTGCACTAAAAAAAGATGTTTCGATTAAAATGACAAAAGGATTTGATAAGAATGGCATTTTAATGAGGATAAACAAAAATTTTGATTTGTATGATATTCCAAAGAGTGAGGACCTGATTTTTAATCCTGCTGGAGAAAGTGTAATTATACGTATATGGAACGGATAAAATCCTTGCGTCAAATGTATTTTACCCATCATCGATAAATATTGAACGTAAACTGCATAATTAAATCACTGACTAATTAATACGTGCAAATGGTGTCACAAACTCAACGCAACCTACGGTATACGTATTTACAGTTCTTGCAAATACTGCGCTGGTTTAATTTCTCCGAACTCGAACAAATTATTGCTTCTGCATATTATGCCGCGCACCATTCGCCATACTGCTTCTTCGTATCCACCCACGGCACGTAAACGCAAAACATAAATGTACGCCGACGTGAGCTGTACTGCGATCGCATATAATAAGCTCAGATGTTATATCCGAACCTGGGTGTGCAGCTGCAAACGCGTCGGCGCATTTATAGAAGTACAATGCTCGACATATCCGGCCGATCGTCGGCTATAAATATCGAGATTTATCTCGATTAAAGTGCGTCCGTGTATCCGTATGCATGGAAACGCGATCCTGCGAGCCCCCTGTGTTCTTTTCTCATATTTCGTGCATATTCGCAATTATACAATAAATATTCTTTAAATCTCTACTGTGAAATTATAACTACACTGAGAGAACTGTTTGAGAATGACCCGTGTGAAGCTGGCCCCCCCAATATTGAAAAATCGATTTTTTTCTTCATGCATTCGTTTGCTCATAAATTTTTTAAACTAAGGGCGAGCAAACGAAAATTCCAACTGAGCATTTTCGTGAGCAAACGATGAGCAAACGAATGCACGAAGAAAAAAAAATCGATTTTTTAATATTGGGGGGCTAGGGTGAAGTTGGCCCCCCGAAACATAATTTTCGTATATCTTTTGAACTAAGGGTGAGCAAACGAAAATTCCAACTGAGCATTCGTGAGCAAACGAATGCATGAAGAAAAAAATTGATGTTTTAATAATGGGGGGCCAGTTTCACACCGGTTTGAAAATGGACGAACTAAAACATTGTAATCGTGTAAATTGAAATTATGATTATCTCAACTATAATTGTAATAGATTCAAGAAAATTCTTATTCGTTAATTTTTAACCATAATTTCAATTTGCAACCAGACTCTTTTTATTCAATGTATTTATTATGTTGCAGAACGTAATATAGATTTATAAAATCATTAGAAGCGTTTATCAGAAAATCCTGGCATTTATTCTAAAATAAAAAGTCTGCAGACTGTGCAAGGTAGTAGAATAGAATAACATTTGTCCTCCCCCTCCCCCCTCCCCGAAAACTTTATTATCTCTCTTGTAAAAGCTACGTGTTCATTTTTGAGTTTCAACGATGATAGCCTGATAGAATAATTCATACAGGTTACAAACATTTATATTGTTCATCGCGCGCTATAAACGCATATCGGAGGATGCAGCTGAGGTAATCCAATAAAGTCAATTATTCTATAGGGGATATTTTCCATTGTAGGAATATCGACGAATCATCGACGGCAGCAGGTGACTCGCTTTGTGGAAGGGATTGCGGAAGAACGGAAAAATCAAATTCAGTTGAAATTTCGGTGCAGATCGACGGCGGTGCAACGTGCTCGTACTTTTAACACAGCTGGAAACTGACATGTATATGCGTATTTCCTAATGTGAGTATGTCTAATATGTTCCAGAGACAAGAGAACTCGAGCTAAATATTTTTCTCATCAAAATTTATCTCAAATGGAAATACGAACACATTTGAGAAAACGTTGAGTTAAATCGTGTCAAAATATACATATAAAGCTAGAAATAAAAATGAATTCCGAGAGACTTTTATAAATTTAATGATACAATCGAAGATCTTTTTAGGTCTATTATCGTATATATTTGCAGTGACTTTTAGTATTATTTAAAAATATCAAGTGGTACTGAATTATATATAAAATATAAGCTTTTGTTGCAATATTTGAGTGACTTATAACTTCTGTCGTTAATTAAAGGGTGATCGAGCACAAAGTGCACTGAATATTCTAACGCGTAACATGAGTTAATTGACGTTTGATGCAAATGGCCTTTAATGAGATTCCGCAAATCGTTTTCAAATAATCATTCACGTAGTACTGCACATCGAATTTCGAAAGTGGGTTCCAACGATGCCTGTACTGCAAAATTTACGTATGCAATTTGTTATTAAGTTACATTATGAATTTACAAAATCTAAGAGACGGTATTAATAATTTTTTTCAATTGGACAGATTCTAGTTTTTTTACTTGAAATATTCCAATATTCATTTAAACAGGATGAATAATAAGTTTCATCTATAAATATTATACAGTAATTATTAAAACAAGTTAATTTTATAATATTAAATTTTTGAATTTTATTCTGCAGTTTTTATACTATTTGTACCAAATATTCATATCTCTCTACTTTTTATTTATTTAAACAATACAATTACTTACTATTATTTAATTGAATTAATTGTAAATAAGAATAATACACAACATGCAATGATTATATCTGCACAACCTCATAGTAATTATTGATTTTGTTTGACGTCATCAACAATGAATGTATATCTTGCATTTATAATTATAACCATTCAAACGTTCAACATACGTTAAAATTACAACAAGGTAACAATGTTATTTATATAACTAGTATAATTTGACGCGTTCTGCAATATTTCATATAAAATGTTATGTGATATACAATTACGACACATACAACCTTCAGTCACAAATGAAACAAATAAGTAACTCTTTCATTGTACACATAATTATTATTTAAAATGATTATGACATAATTTATCACGAATATTGAAAGAAAATATTAATATTAATATCTCTGTCAGTAAAAAAATACATAATTATTGCAGATTGGAATTTCCTATTAAAACTTGTAAAATTTAAAAAGTTTTTTGAACATCTAACTCTACTTGTGCACACGTTCTTCTACAACAATCGCTATTCTTCGTTTGAACAAAGAGGAAAACATGTATGCGCATAATAAAGATTCGAGTGGTTTCTCCTCATCAAGATTGAGTCAGTGGACGAATATGCTAACGACTCCGTGAGGTTAATGAATTTTTTGAGCGAGGCTCTTCAGTAGACCAGCCAATCGCAGCTTGGTATAATTATATTTTTGCTTGTATGAAAATAAAAGAAAATAAATAAAAAGTTTATAAATATTTAAAAGGTTAAAATATACAAGATACCATACATGCTCTACCTTTAGTCCTACTTTTTATTATTGAGATAATAGTTATAAAATTGTTTAAAAATTTTGAAATAAAACAGATATTCTTAAGAAATAGAACTCTCGAATTAAACAATATTAAGAGAAAATCAACTGAGAAGTATTTAAATATAAATAAGTCTAGATTTAAGTACCTAGATATCGTATGAACTTATAGACATTGGATTATCCATAATTTGTAGAGTTCACTTTAGATATTAATTTAAAGTAGATTTTACGAGTGAAAAAACACTTTTCATTCACACATCATATACTTTAATTATAATCATTTCCCATATAAATAGAAGTTTTTCTTAAGAGATGTATTATATAATTTCAGATATATTCAACAGAGAAGATCGGAAAGCACAATACGAAGGATTAACAACCCAGTACCAGCTTCAGTAGCAAATTCTCGCAGAATATACTCTGATACACACAATGTCCAAGAGTAATATCACGTTAAATAAAATTCACGACCCGAGCTTCTTCATTAAAAAAAGAAAAAAAAAAAAAAGGAAAGGGGAAAAGAAGATATCAGTAAAAAGCGGGTTCGCATCGGAAAACTTCACACCGTTCCTAATTTCCCTATCTGGACGAAAAAAAAAAAAAAAAAGTGCAATTTATATCTCGCTCGACAAAACGGGTGTTCTTTTTGACTGGTTATCGCATGCCCATCTGGCTCCGTCCATTGCTTCGAAGCGGACGAAGCCGGCAGGAAGCCACGCGAATGCAAATTAATGTTCGAACGTTATACGCGCGATAGGGGAGCGTTATGGCGGGCGCTGCAGTGGAGCGCGGCGCGTTTACGTCGGCCTGGCCGGTTCGTCGTTCCTTTATCTTTATCGCCGCGGGAACGGCCGAGGAACCAGACTGTCGAGAACTGACTCCGAGAGTTCGTTTTCGTGGTGGCTGCGCCGGGGCTCCCACTCTGAAACCGCGCCCCTTTCTGCATAATGAGCTCGTTTGTATCGCCTTTATTGGAGAAAGAGATGGGGTATATTCCTGCTCCGAAGAGAGAATTTTCTTCCTCTTCCTTTCTTCCTTAGTTCCTCCGTCGTGCGCCGACATACTCCTTTTTCGAGCACCACGCTATTAACTATTCGAGATTCTCGCAAACGATGTTTAAATGTATTATGACCAGAGTTAGTTAAATACTTAAAGAATATTTGCGTACATTATGTATAGTATTGTTGAATATTTATGAACAGATCAGCAATTAAAGTTGCGTGGATATACGCGTTTGATGAAATGGATAATTGGTACATTTAATGACTTAACTTTTGCGAATGACAATCTCTAATTAAAAAATATATCACTACCGCTGTGTGAAAAATTTATTAAAGTTTGTTTACTCTCTTACTGCATGGGAGGTCTTTTCCTTACTTTTCATTAAAAAAATGGAGTTTAAATTCTCGGGTAGCGCGCATAGCGAAAGTTCGATGAACTCGTGAGATAACACGGAAGGCATGGCCACTGAATGCAAGGCATCTGATCTCATATTAATGCAACGAGGCATCTCGGAGGAGCAACCCAATTTCTACTGGGTCAGATATTTTCCCGTGCTGTTCCCAGGCGCTAATGCTGCAGCGCAACGCGGAGTCAACTCGCTGAATATCGCACGTGCTCGCGACGATATCTCGTGGAGCACACGATAATTCACGCGGGAGCGGGCTATTAATAATCTTTCTTGACTTTCGAGCAAAAGCCGCGCGCGAGGCAAGAATGGATGAAGAAGCACCATGTGAGTGGAAGACCGAGGGAGAGAGAGAGAGAGAGAGAGAGAGAGAGAGAGAGAGAGAGAGAGAGAGAGAGAGCACGGGCGCTCATTACGTCGCCGTACTCGTGGCGCGAGATGAATAATTAATAACTCGAAGGGCATGCGAGCTGCGCTTTTGTACTACAAAATAGTTTCGTGTAAGTCAGGCAGGTAGCAGGACATACCTGATGAGAATCGATAAGCGAACTTTATTAAGCCGTATGCAGACGTGAACGTTTTTCTCGAGTAGGCTAGATCGCCAAATATTGGCGTTTGCAACTTTTCACAATCATGTGGAAAATGTCGTGAAAAGCTATCGTTCTGAATTACGATAATTTGTAATATTATGTGTTCTGGCAAATTAAAATAAGTATTGGTACTATAGTCGTGATATTGATGTGACTGAAGAAAAAAAAATGTAGAATATTTAAGATCTCTTGATGTTAAGGACGTTTTTAAAAATTGCCAGATTTTTTTATAATGCTTATAGAGAGAGAGAGAGAGAGAGAGAGAAAGAAAATATACAGAAAAATTGTGATTCTTATATTTTGCGTTTTGTAAAAACATTCAGCAAACTTATGTGCATTCGTATGTGAATTTACATCACTGCAATATAACTAGGTTTCGCTAGAAAAATGGAAACGTGCGCACACGTTGTAAGTGGATGAATCGTTGAAGCGCAGTGATAATATAAAAGTATATGTCGTAACTCTCACGGAGGATGGGCTATTGCAGCAGAGCTACTGATGTCATAAACAACTCAGAAAACTTCGATTGTGAAACTTTTCTATGGATAAGGTGGCAAGACGGCAGAGCGCAGAGATTCCCAATATGCGTTATACGCCGCGTTCGCTTCGCCCCAGTCCGGAAACAAATGTCACTGAGCTATTAAAACTTCTAAACTCGCTGCCGGATCGAACGTAAATAATGCTCTCTCCGCTAGCACTAACCTGATTTATCGACGTTACCAACTTGGTTCTACTATCGGCAGGATTGCTCTGCGAAGGAAGCGCGCGACGGTTGATATTTGTCTCGGCAAACACGGGACGATGACGAGGAGGGAACTCGAAGGTAATTAAATCTCGAAGCATCGCACGTGTCATAATAACGCACGATAAGACGCGGATCTCTTCCTGCTTGAATCAGTCTTTATCGGCATTCTGCGTTCGAGACTGTTGCCGCTTTCAGTAAAACTTCGAAATTGTACACTGAAAAAAATTTTGGTCCAATGATCATTAATCAATGTTCGACTTATATTAATGTTATTTACATTAATTAATGTCCATTCATTCTTGCAATAAATTCTAGTAATCGTTTTATAACTCCCCCCCCCTCCTCCTAAGAGTTCATTGGATCAATTTTCATTATATAAAGGCATATTTTATTGTATTTACGTACAGTTCTGGTTCAGTGTATCCTTTTTTCCTTTGAAATTCTATCCTTATAACAAATGATACATCTGCAATAATTTTGCCACTTGAATTTAAATTTTACTAAAGTCACTCGATTTTACATATTTTCAAGCTTAAGATAGTCTAATTAATATCAAAGAGAAAATTTTGGAAGACTTTCGCCATCGCGAAGCTGTGAATTTCTCTCTTTCTTAACGCGCGCAATATACTATTTATGACACGCTGGGATCCCCTTCGTAGGCTGTATGTAGATCCCGTTCGTTTTCACAATTCATACCTAAGACAACGGCACGTGCCGGAAAAAGCGATGCGTCATGACGCTTTCCGCTATGCGGGCGAGTCCCGCGGCGAAGAGCCACAGACAGCGCGCCGCAAGAATAATCGTAAAATACGGATATACCGCCGACGCGGGCGTGTTGGCGCATGCATCTCGAATGCAGCCGAGAACGCAGATTGCAGGTGTCAGCGGCTCGGTGTGGTCCTATGGCGAACTTTCGCCAGGCAGTATTTCATAAAAGTCGACGCTCCGTACACCGCAACGGGTGAAGCAGCTATATACTGCCGTCCCCCCCTATTCGCTCTTGCAACCGCGAGAGTTCCACCGCACTGGTTCTTACAATGACGCGGTTGCTCGTGCAACAGTCTAGTTTATTCAAATCTGACGTAATGTTTTCCTACAGGATCTCGCGCATCCGTCCGCGTGCTTGGAAGACGGTTTTCCTCCTTTTGATAGCGCATATTGAATTCCGCGGTGATTTCCGGATTCGAGATTCCTGATAATATCGGCGCGTATCAAAGCCGCACACGGATGCACCCGACAGATAAATAAGTTTCAAAATAAATAAGAGATCAAGAGAAATTATATATGAATTTAGCTTGAAATATAATTGAATTTATGCCTCTGTTATAAATAATGTACATTGTTAAATATACACGTATAGTGTTAAATTTAACCTAATTTAAGTCCAGTGGCGATATAAATTAGATTAAAATATTTGACATTATAAATTTAACAGTACAATCTTGTTTTATATAAATATATATTGTTATATAATAGTGTACAAAATTAAGAAAAACAAAAGGACTCTTTTTTTATACAAAATAATAAACATAGAAATGGCATTGTAAGAGTCAAATAATTAAGAGTGATATTCTAAACAACAATTAAACCATATATTTTAAATTTTAGCTGTTGTGCTAACATAATAAGTCTTCTCATAAGTCTTGATGCTGATATCTATAATTTTATAATTCAATACCTAATCTGAAGAGGGCCAGAATTTGCGGTCGAAACTGGTAATGTAATGTAATGTAATATAATGTAATATATCTCCGTCATTTAATGTTATATCATAAGTTAGTTTTGTCACAACAGCTAAAATTTAAAATATATGGTTTAATTGTTGTTTAGAATATCACTCTTAATTATTTGACTCTTACAATGCCATTTCTATGTTTATTATTTTGTCAAATAGTGTACATAAATAAAATTTAAGAGTAATAATACTTTTGAAGAATTCATTAAAATTATACACGACATAGCTAATTAATATTTCACTTCATTAGAGTGGTAATATAACAGTTAATTGCAACCTTTTTAAACGATGTCGCGTATCTCAATGAAACCGCAACTAGCATAAAATAAAAGGCAACCGAGTAATCTCGTAGTGATATGTCGAATCCGATTCAAACACACCATCGAATATATCCGGATACGTTTTACGCTACGAAATGGCTCGAAACAAAGCCGCTCCTGTGTGTAAAAGTTTACAGCAGTGCGTTATCCCGGCTACGCTTTTACCTGTCATGTATGCGTGTGTAAGCGACTACGAGAAACAAACCGACACGTTTCTGGATTCGCTATGACGTCCTGCTTTATGGTGGCCGTCTGTACGGATCGGGCCGTGTTCACCACCGTTTTCTCGGCAAATAGCCCACGTCTCGGCCAGGAAAAATCTTTCTTCGCCGAAGAAATACGAGCGGGGACACGGAGAGGACACGTCCCTTTCACTTTTCTCTCAGTCCGATAAAAGCGATTCGCGAGCACGCATGCAATATTTTCTTGTTTTTTTTTTTTTTTTTTTTTTTTTCCGAAATATACACGCACACATATAATCCTCTCGCGCGCGAACGAGTTAATAAGTATACTTGACACTTCCGTTAAGTCTTCTTGAAAACTTTTCGACGGTTCGGTAAATATTAATTTTCGCTGCGCTAACCGCCGTTCAAACTCGAGTTCCGCCGATGACAACCGAGAAGATGTAAGGGCGGAGTTTGTGAAATTAATTTCAGCCCGCCGAAACGATAAAGACGCTGAGATACGCCAGTCATTATCATCGATAATAATCATCGACTGGTATAATTTCCGAGACGGCGGTTAAATATATCCAACATACCGGAGCTCATTTTACGGTTCGCGCGAAACAAAAAATCGAAGAACATAGATAAATGTTGGAAGTAGCGCGAGCCCGATAATAATTAATCATCTCTGCTTAATTATTAAAGACACGCGTAATCCTGCACGACCATTGTCGCCTTTGTAACGCGGGCCGTCCGCTCATTTATGTATGACACTAATTACGCAGAGATAATGCAAGCCGCCGCCTGTCTGCTGGTCCAAGTGAAAATTCACGCGCACTTTTCTCGCAGATTTTTATTCGGAAGGCAAAACGGCGGAGCGTATATCGTAAATCATCGTGCGCGGTGCTTCTTTTACGATCGAATCTGCGACGGCCACGGTATTGCGGATCGAGTTTAACCGCGTATATACTGTGGTACTAAAGTCGCCAGGCTGGACAATCAATTTTTTCTTTGTCAAACGTAAAATATTTCAACGAGCTAAGATGGTAAGGGCTGCCAACTGTTCGTCTTATCGGTAGCTGAGATGGACAGAAAAATGAAAGGCGGAAGGGATCTCGGTGTAGCGGCAAGAATTTGCATAGACAAACGTCATCGTCCACTGCGTTTCGAATCTTCGCGGCGACCGCGGCATTGGTACGTTATTTATCCTCTCGCTTTGTCCCCTTCTATTCCTTTCTGTTTCCTCGAGCTCTAAACGGCATTCGAGAATTTCAACCCAGCCGGAGACGTCAGTGTCGCTTAACTGACGCAGCCGTTTTCTCTTTTCCCGTGTATGTATCCCTTTTTCTACTCGGATATACCTGGAAGAATTCGCTTGATCGTTCATCTTTCCTCGAGAGAACATTTCGACACGGTAAAAGAAAGTCGAAAGGTCCTCTATTATTACGTCAGTTGTTGCATCACCTCTTTAGAATAGTTCTGCGAACGATTTAACATGCCGAAGATATTGAGTTGTCCATGAAACACATTTTGTACCTCGGGCAGGAAAACTGCAGGCTGTATAATAGTTTAACAATTTATAGAAACGCAAATTTAACAATTTTGAGAACAAAAACGATACTTAATACATTTAATACTTTCCGAATAAGTATTGGAACGGCTTTGATAAGCAGTGGTAATTTAATGGTATCAATTCTAATTAGCTCAAGTTAAAAAATAAAAGAAAAAAGAGGTGAACTCTCAGGAAAAAGAAACTGGAATGAAAGAAACGGCGAGCGGAAGTCGTGAATGGACTTCACCGGTCTTATCGTTGTAATAGAAAGAATAACGTCGAATTCGATAGAAGCAGCCGGGCTGCAATAAACGAATTTCAATCTAGCGGCCTTTGTTTCGCGAATCAAGGAAGTGCCGAGGCTTTTCGTACTTCTCAAAGATAAGAACCACGATTCAATGGTAGATGAGAAAAAGCGATAGGAGAGGGATGGCCGGAATGTGGAAGGGAAAACGGAAAGCGGCAAAAGTCAGAAGAAACAGCTCTCTCAATCCGCTTTTCATTGAGCACGCCGATTCTACCACGCTTCTAATTACATTACAAATACAAAGCCGGTCGGCTTTATTGAGTGAAAAAGTAAAATAAGTGAATATCCTGTATTCTCCTCTGACGAGGAGTAACTTAAAACAAAAGCTTGGAAAAGCTTCTATATATACATATAAATATAGAAATTTATATAAAAGAATACATATTTTGACAAATATTTTAGAGACTATAATTGCCAAAGAATATTAACGATTAATTACAAGTATTAGATTCAACAATTGAAAAATCGCTAATTCAATTCTACCGTAACTAGTATTTATTTGATTATTGTCAGAAATCACCATAAAATTGCGATAAAAAGGATGATTAGCACGATTAAAAATTTATTGCTGCATCGAAATTGCGAGTTTATCAAAGTACATATAGATTTATAATAATTTAATATGTATTTATATAAATATTGAGCATAAAATATTTATAAATAGGTTCAATATTATACTTTTTTATTTTTTGTACAAAATATATTATTATAAAAATACTGTAATATACAACGTAGTATCTATGTCATCATAGAAATAATCAATCATAGAAACAAACGATAAATGATACAAGTGACAAACAAATAAATAATAAAAATTACTTACCTCATAGTCGCACCGTTGCCGCATGACGCCCTCACGACTTCTTCCTCTCTTGATCCATGATTGTTGTTTTTTGAAACGTCAATTCACTCATGCATACGCTTTTACGGAACAAGAAACGCAATTACGGTCGTCACTGATTGTCGGAATACGATAATCATGCGACAGACATTCCCGATGTTAACAGTGCGTATTTTACTTACGTAACAATGATCTATATCACGATACATAGAAAGAATAATGCGAAGGAGCTACGATTGTAATGGTAAATTATGCACGATCCGTCCGACGTATTCCGTAACGTTGTTGAATAACGCAAATTGACGCAATAAACGAATCCCTAATGGCGGATGAACTTCGCGCATCGCGCGCGGACAACTTCACGCTGTCCGCGGTATACTATTACACGTGTTCGTAAAAGCACTTTCTACGGAAGGGTTCATGAACGAATCATAAACACGTTACGGTTACATCGTATGATAGGATGATACGAACAAATGAAAATACGAGATAAAATTAAATAAACATCCGTGGAATGCGATATCAGATAATACAATTGTCGCTTCGTCGCATATTTGTGCGTTAAATTCTGACCGATTGAATATTCGCTAAATGCTTGCAAACCTCCGACATGCAAATGTCAAATTCCTATACGACTGACAAAATACATTAGAAAGTAAAAAAAAAATAGAGATACAAATTATTATATTTATATACGCGCGAGAACTATTTTGTATGACATAATTTGTGTGCAGAATAGAGTTGGGAAAGTATTAGTTTGTAAAAGTAATTAGTTACAGTTACAGTTTTTTCTTTCAAAAGTAACTAGTTACAGTTCCAAGTTACCGAGACTAAAAATTAACTCGTTACAGTTAACTAAAAAAAATAACTTTTCAGTTATTTTTCATTTACTTTTCTGTTATCATGACAGAACAATATGAGTGACAATATGAGACAACAACATCATCAGGGCTATCACAGAAAAAATAATTTACGTTTACAATACAATTTTATTAAAAAATTCTTTTAATTTCGCGGGAATATATGTGAGATAACTCAAATAACGGACGAAATAATAATACGCATTTAATAATTAACTGCAATGAGACGTGTAAAACATAAGTTAAACGCACACAACTTATATTGCATTCACAACATCTATAAGTTATAAAATAATTGTTTTGTACTTTACAACCACGACAAAATGTATAAATTATAAAATTAATTTTATCCTTAATCAATATTCAGATTTTAACTAATCACATTAAATTAACAAATAAGTTTTAAAATATAAAATAACTGTAAAAGCAACTGTTAAATTAGTCACTATAGTTATTGAAAGGCATGTGACTTGTAAGTTAAGTTACAGTTACAGGTGGAAAAAAGGAACTAATTGTACGTTAAGTTACAGTTGTTGAAAAAAAGGAACTGTTACTTTAAGGAATTTGTAACTTTAGTTACAAGTAACTAGTTACTTCCCAATCTTGATGTAGAATTATGAATGCGAATCGAGTCTTTCTCTCTAATAAAAAGTAAAGCTTTTAATAATATAAAATAAGGCCCAATAAGTATAAAACAATAGGAGTAATAATAAAGGCAATGAGCCAAACACTGAACGCAAGAAAAATTTTTCAAATTAAGTAGGTATAATATAAAATTTAAAATTTAATACAGACGTTTCGACTCCGATCGGGTCATCTTCAGTGCAATAAACATAAATAAATTATAAAATTTCGGTGTCGCTAATCAATAAATAATGTTAGGAAATTATTCGCCTCTTGAAATTGTAGTCCATCATGTAAAAGTTAATCCAATAACAGTAAATTCAATCTAATAAAATTTATATAATTTGTTATAAGAATCTTAAGTAGCATGTTAAACAAGTGTTAAAAGATAGTTACCTTGTTAAAAATTGTGTAATAACTAATGTCAATAATATATAAAATTCCATAATGTAAAAAATGTAATGTCGTCAATGATAAAATATTACAACAATTCAGATTTAATCCAATTTACAGCTTTATCGACTTTTTATGTTAATGTCATGAAACGCGCAGTGAAGAAGCAAATTCTTTAAAAGAAGCAAAAACAAATGAAAAAACAGTCTAAGAGGTAGAGAAGGACTGTATCATGTTTGTGTACATATCGGGCAATGAGTCCGTATCGTTTTGTTTATTTATGCCATGTGTCTGTTTTTTAATATGAACCATCTCGGATATCAACCTCTTTTTGTAGGAAGATTCCACATCTAATACTTCCACATTATTCCAATTAAAATTATGATTATTGTCTATTCGATGGTTAGTAACAACTGATGGAGACTTTGATACTTTATTGATATCCGAAATGTGTTCATTGAGTCTAGTTTTTAATTGCCTCTTAGTCTGTCTAAAGCTTTTAAGTGTTTTATCACAGCACAAGATATCGATTTTGAAATTCAAGAAAGAAGTATGTCTGAAGGATGGATTGTGGTTATTAACACTATACGGTTATTTAAAAATAAAATGTATAATAATAATCTGTCAAAATTAATTTGAAAGAACAAAGATAGTAAATGAATAAATAAGAAATGAACGGAAAAGGAAAAGGGGAGGGGAGAGAAAAAGTTAATGGAAAAGAAGGACAGACAGAGAGAGAAAGAGGAAAATTAGAATACGTTAATTATTAAAAGACGCGATAACGTTTCGCTTTATCTATATATACACACATTTTCCATTTTATAATTACATGTTGCGTTTTGTAACAATGATGAATTTAAACTGACAAACGGTTGCTCGGTGCTCGTGTTTTTGCGTGGCCGCGGTGCTTACAGTTACACTTGACCTTGTTTGTGTAACAAGCTCGCTCCGTGCCAGCTCCGTGCGTGTTATTGTCACTTGAGGCGCGGCGTGGCAGTGAAAGATGTGATTTCCTTTTTATTTAGACTAATCAATTATTAATCCGTCGCGTCAAACGCAACATCGGAAATTATAATCGTCTTGTTAATTATTTTACCGATAGATTTAGGTCGAGCGTAAATTTCGCGCAGGATACTCCTCAAAACGAATCATTCTATTTACAGACGCCGAATTCTTGCGGTAAGTGTTGAAATACGATTAACTCTGCTGATTTATTTGTACAATACTGACTATTGTATAAATACAATAGATAGAAATGAGATATACTATTGCATTTATTGAAATAAATATTTCGTGCAATTTCTATTTATCTGAAATATGTATATATCTAAAAAGCGAGAGGAAATTAGAGATATAAGTTATTGCTTTTTTTATTTGAAATATTTACTTATAACATAATTTTACGCAATACTTTCTCGCAATTACATTTTTAATGAGGCTTTGATTCGGCTTGTGTGTTGCGTATAATTTTTAGTTCCGGAATTTGTGTTACAACATGGTAAGGTGATTCTGCATAAAAAACTAAATAACGAAAACGTAAAATAAAATTTTTTTGTGTGACGTTTCGTTTTTGAAAAAAAAAAGATCTTAAATGGCTCAAATATTTGCTAAGCATGACTTAAGGAAATTTCAAAATTGTTTGCCCTATCGATTAAATGAAATAATTTTCGTAGAATGATATTACGTCATATATTTTATTATTTTAGTATTTTACTATATGTATATTAGTTTTAGATTTGGAAATTATTCCCTAGAATTAAAGTATATGCATTAATAATAATGTGAAATTTATGCCGAAAAATATAAATTAATATCTATTGGTATATATATTGAGACACTAAAGAGAAGAAAAAATGCGAATGCGCAAAATAAGTACAAACACACGAACCAATTTCCGAATTAAAGAACAGAGTGATATATGCACATTAATAGCCGTGATATACTTATTAATTTTTTAAATGATGTTTAATAAATAATACGTGTATCTCGAGGGCTTATTTCGAAATGTGTGTATTATGTGCGCAAAAATATATTAAATTTCGTTTGTGCTCAAGCAGGACAACAAGTCACGATAATATTAAAATGATGTTAAAATGAATCGTAACTGACTGAAAAATAAGTTTCAATAATCATTTCAGAGCCATTTTAATGCTATTTTGACGACATGATGATTTGCGTTCTGCTCGGATGTATTTTAGAACGCTGCCGTAATCGCGTTGCGACTGGTCGCGACTAACCGTCAACTTCAGACTGTCCTCGCCTCGCGTCGTCTCGCGCCATTGATCAAAGTGAAATCGCAGTCGTTCCCGCATTTTTCCGTGATCGTCGCCGAATAGAGTCGAAGGAGGCCGTGGATATGTGACAGATCGGTTCCAAGTCGGGAGGTACATACTTAAATTAGGCAGTAAGTATGCACAGTCACAATTAATTCGATATTTACCGACAAAGAACATCCGACAAGAATTTGGCGCA
This sequence comes from Cyphomyrmex costatus, assembly GCF_001594065.2. Lineage (NCBI taxonomy): Eukaryota > Metazoa > Arthropoda > Insecta > Hymenoptera > Formicidae > Cyphomyrmex > Cyphomyrmex costatus. The sequence goes on along the minus strand of NW_017275294.1, from coordinate 147,713 downwards.
ATGGCGTTGCTTATCGGAGATTCGTCGCGGAGTGTACTTCGCGGGATTCGTTTAACTGAAATCCGTTGCGATTATATTTCGCAGGCATTACTCGGATACTTGTAATTGATGCAAGATGATAATCTTGTTGTTCGTTCCGAAGGCACGAAAAGTGTACCACTCGTCCGCACGAATTGACGCCATTACGTTAGACAATTTCCGCCGTTATGAGAGTGATTTTTTTTACCGCGGTGATCCGTGAGATAGTCGTAGGCAGATCGTAGCTTATAATCTGACAATGTTTTCGCGTTGTTTTGCCGGTAGTCCGTGTTGCGATCAACGGGAGAGTGTCGTACGGAATGTCGCGCGACGTTATGTTTGCGATAATTAGGGCTGCGTTTGATAACTTCACCCGATCGTGTCGTTTTATCCTTGTTTTACGTTTAATGAACGATAAAGATAGAATGAGATACAGTGAGAAACGTTTCTGAACGCAGCCTAGTTATCATAACCTTTTCTTTCACGAATAAACGTTGAATTGTGTTCGGAATCTCCACCTGATATTTTTATCATTCACAGGGCTCTGTTCAACGTGCCTCTAGATGCAAAAGATGGCTAAAATGATACACTCGGGCACTCAGGTAAAATTATGACGAACTCAGCTTTAAGGCTGCAGCACAGATTTTTGCATAACGCATAGTGCGTAGTTCATAAGAGGATCAATCAATCAAGGTTCCTCTTTTCTGTGAAATGGAAGAAAAGGAAGGATTCTGATAGGTTGATTTTCTTATGCACTATGCGTTGTGCATTATGCAAAAGTCTATGTTGCAACCTTTACGGGCACGCGAGTGTTTGTGTGTGTTGTGTGTGAAACAATGACTCAAAGGAAAGGAAAAGAGGACGTCCAAGGAGGCATCAAGCAACGGCGGAGCAACCTCCAGGTGAGCGATTTTTCTATTTATTTGTTTATTACTATTTGTCTGTTATTTGTTATTACGGGCAATTCACCATAGTTCACACGATTGAGTCATTTGTGTCCTGTAGATTTTTTTTGAAAAACTAAAAGCGATACTAAAAAAAAAAACATGTAGTAATTAGTTAGGAGATCTGTGTGGCGGTGTTGTGGAACACATATAAATTTAGCACGATTTAAATATCCACACATGTCGAGCTACAGCTAATATAAATTTTTAATGGTTAATTTATTGGATTCTTTATTGGTGATATCTTGGTGCTTTCCAGCAAGCGACACAGTGATCATGTCGTCTTTGTTTAACAAAACAATAAGGGATGTAATGATTTTTTGTGTTTTACTGAATCATCTATATCTTGTGTGTGCTGGAAAGAATCTTTGATGAACAATGTTGTGTATTTGTGCAATGACAGGCTCTTGACTTCTTTCCTTTGGGTACCTAATCAAGTATGGCAAAGAGCGACAGACAAATATAGAATATGTATATAAAAAATTATATGTATCATATGTAATTATGTATATACAAGATAATTCATTTTAATAAATTTTCTCTTAAATTAATAATGATACGAAAAAAAATGTTTCAGATCGAACGGCTTTGAAAAGGACATGTTTTGATTATGTTGTTTTTCTTTTAAGTGAAGATGCCATAAAGACATCAAAATTATTTCTACTTTTTTAAATGAAATTATATGATCTTTTATGATTCCTCTAATTATTTTGCATATAAAAGTATTAAGATAAAGATATAAAAAATAATATAATAGTTTACGAGATATTTTATATTTTGTGATATATGTTGGCAAAAAGTGTTAAATATCTCGTAACCTATTAATTTTCTGTAATTGTATCTTGATACTTATATGAACAGAATAATAAGATGAATCTCAATTGGTATTAAGAAAAGAAACACATAGGTGCTTTAAAGGTGCTTCAGCTTTTATATTATTTTTTAGCGTCTTCATCTTAAAGAAAAAATTCTTGACTAATATACAGTGGTGTAAAACATTTTTTTAAAAACATTTTTTTTGTATTATTATTAATTTCGGGAAAAACTGTATTGGTTAAAAAATGGACTATCTTATATATTATAATATATAAATTTATTATTTAAATTTTGCCCGTAAATCACTCCAGATATGTAAAAAATTTATACATATATTTTTCTGGTCCTGTTTCATTATATAACATTTGCATACAATTTTTTAAATACACATCTTACATAATTATTTTCTAAAGATATTAAAATATATAAAAATCATTTAATAATTTTTGTATATCTATTATTACAAGTTATGAAAATTAATCTGAACACGAATGACCCATCGTGTGCACTAAGGGTTGGGAAAGTTATAAGTTACTTCATAAGTTACTTTCTCAATCTAATATACAATATTTTTTAGGTTACTTTATATGTGTTTATTGCAGAAATTAAGTACCACAAGTAGTATGAAATTTGAGTAAATGATGAAACATAATCTAAACAATCAAATGTCTAAACTTTTTGTATTATATTTAGTTTATTTAATAAATACATATAAAAGGTAATCTAAAGAGTAACTTATAAATAACTAAATTGAAAATTAACAAGGACTCTTAATATAAACAATAATCAATAACGATAAAAGAGCGAAGTAAGAGTCAAATTTAAATTAACTATTGTAGAAATATATATATATAATAACATGAAATAAAATAAACCTGTTGACATATGTAATTCTAAAATAATGTATTAAATTAAGGTTTACAAAAAAATATTTAACTTAAAATTAAAAAATAGTGCTTAAATTAACCAGTAACAAGTTTCGACTCCTAGATTGAGTCCTTTCAGACTTCAAATCGTCTTATTCATCATGGATAAAATTATTTTAGTAAAACATGACATGGTTAGTGAAAAATTGATAATCTCGGACTCAGTCTGTTCTGATACTTCTTAATAGTTACTATATCTCTCTATATAATGAACATAACTCGTCTTTTGTTCAAATTTGCAATGTTTTACTATTATATTTTATATTATATTTTAATGCTTACTAACTACATGTACTGTATTCATACTAATGGACAGATTTTATATTAATTTTATATGTATTGTGACTATTGTTGGTAAGTCTCTCTTAGAATTTTGTCTTTTACATATTATATTATATACCTCTTTATATTAACTTTACAAAATATTGTTAACATACGAATTATCAATTTTTCACTAACAATGTCATGTTTTACTACAATAATTTTATCCACGAATAAGACGAAGTTTAATTCGAAGTTTGAAGAGGACTCAATCTAGGAGTCGAAACTTGTTACTGATCAATTTAATGTAGGCATATTTTCGTTATTAGTATGTAAGTCAGTTATCGTTCTAAGAAGAACGTTCGAGAAGCTTCTTACGCGAGCTTGTTGTTATCGGAAATTTCCGTAGCAAAAGTAACCAACACGCGGATTTCCGAAGTCGCGAGGATTGGCTATCGGGAATCGTCAGATAGTGCCTGATTGGGCAAAAGGGCATTGATCCCACTGCGCTAACACCGCGCGATCCTTGCGAGCGTCACGGCGCTCGCCAGTCGCTGTTTAGCTATCCTGACAAGCAGGACTCGTATAACCTCGTTATATTAATAAAGGTTGTCGGGCATTCTACATACGCAGTATATGAAATTCATACAATTATAATAAGAGCACTGTGATCCAGCTTTGAACGTAAATGGCTTTCTTTCTAGTTTATTATTGTTTATCAATTATACGGTCCTAAAAAATTTTCTAGTATTTGCTTAATTTAATATATTATTTTAGAATTAAATATGTCAACAGGTTTATTTTATTTTATGTTATTTCTAGTTAATTTAAATTTGACTCTTCTCCCTTTTATTATTATTGATTATTGTAAATAACTTATAAAATAACTTTTATATATATATATATAATACTGATTGATTATCTCCGCAATAACCGCATACCGCGTTGTGTAAATAATACACTTAAAAAAATTTTTTTATTATTTTAAAACAAGGATCGATATAATTTCACTGAAATCGTACTTGGACGCAAGAATGATTCTTATGCGTAAATAAATGAAACATTGGAAAAATTAAACTTGCTGAAATTCCAAAAGTATTTTAATTTTTAGTTTGAATGTTTTGAATATTTGAGCCTCTGAGAAGCCGAACTAATTTGATTTTTATAAATTTTACTTTTTATGAATATTTTAATTTTAATATAAAGAGTATATAATTGATTAAGAATTTTATTTTTTGAAGATATTAATTGTAGGCACGCTGCAATAATGTATGAATATATATTTTTTGCAGGTCGACATTCGTGCTGTAACTCCGCTGTTGCTGCGCGTCGTTCGGTGAGTGTTAAATTATCTTTTATATCTTTAATTCAAAATTTTTTTAACATTAAATATAAAATCAGATTTAAAATGTCTGAATTATCCTCGGAATTATCAATGGGGGAGAGGAGATGAAAAAAATGTCAAGTGTCATTGGTAAATATGAGAGTGGAAAAAAAACAGCCCCAGACAATGTATGAGATCTGTGGTTGAGCTACTCGCCAAATTTTAAGTACCCTCGTGCCGGACTTGTCGCGTCGAGCTTTAAATGCGGTTGAACATTCCATAAAACATGGCACTCGTCATGGTTAGAGCACGCTCTAAAATCTCTATGCAGTCGGAATACTCTACTGTCAGAATCACAGGATTATTTATGCGAAACCTCTTCGCCCGATGGTCGTTTTCTCGCTATTTATTGGTCCTCGAGAATATTCGCGTACCAAGTTCAGAATCGATTCTGACTGTGTCGAATAGCTTCTTAACTTGGCATGTAGTTACGAGTGAAGAAACTATCTAATTATAAATAATGATCCTCAGATCACGTGTATTTCTTTTTTCAAATGAATATATCCGTTGAATAATAAGTATCAAAATTATATAATATCCAATAATTGTGGCAAAAAATTACTCTTACATTTCGACTATTTGTATAGCTTGAGGAAAATAAAATAAAGTAAAATAGTAAAAGCAATCTGGCAAATTATTTTTTATTTAAAAAATTTAAATATACGCAGTCTACGTAAAAGTCATATTTTATGAGTATTTTAAATCAGCGCAGCGTCAAAGTAATTTCAAAGTAATTTCGAGCTGTTAGAGAATGCAAAATTGCTTTCGATATATTACGAAAAGATTGCCGCGTGTCAGCTGTCGGCAGTTCATGCGATAAAAGTTTCGTTTCCGAAATTTCCTCTGTGTGTGTTTTCGGGTAACTGGTATTGCGCGCATCAATATTTCAGATAGAGGTGCTACTCGTTGCGCTCGGAATTCTCACGTCCGACACGTTGGTGAAACGAAAACCGGCGACGCTAATTAATTCAACCGCCAAATGAATTCAAATCGAAATGATGGGCACTCCTGTTTGCGCTGACGATCCGTCCGGTGACAAGAATGTTTTAATTACGCGCGCTGCACCACGGCTGGCACACAAGCCGAGTCCAGGTTAATGCGGTAATTCACATGCACTTTGACTGTATTCGGCAAACATCGAGCCAAACTCGACAAGCCGGCTTCGATGTCACAGACCACCCTTTCGTACCACCCATCCTTCCGTACGCTGGCTTGTATATCGCGCGTTTCCCCAACCTGAAATATTCGATACTCGACTGCACGTTTACAAGCTCGATTTCGACGGAAAAATACATTTTGCTCCGCGCGTTCTCAGAGAACGAAATATTGATGAAATCTCGACGCCGCCGTATACCTCGACGATAAAAAAAATGATAAGCATACGAAGGAAGGTCAAACTTTCGCGACAGTTTTAGTTTAAAACCTTTAAATTGGAATCCATTCGTCAATCGTCAAATTTACTTACGTATGACAAATTCGTCGTCTTATCAAATTAATTATCGCGATATGTCAAAGACTCGCTTGAATAGACCTTAATCTTTGCTACATGATATCCATAAATCTCGTGGATAGATACTTTTTATATTTATTAAATTATTTATTATGATAGGCGCATTTTCCTATATAGAGCATAATGTTTCATCCAAATATCAGTGATGATGAAATCACTTTATTCGCTTAATTATCGTCATGGTCTCAAATGGTTGCGATGCATTCACTGGTCGTTACATACTTTCATTTTTCGCGTCTGCCGCACCCAAGCAGCCCACTGCTCTTTTCAGTTTAGTCGTGTTTCGTTATTTCTCATTAGTCTTCCTGTGGTACTTGGTTCTCTTTCGTGTTGCACGCGGTCTCCTAGAAAAGCTTGCCTTGGCTTCGCAAGGGCAAAACATGGCGGGCACTACAGCGGCACTTTAGTGGTGGCGACTCTGAAGGCCCGGTCTTTCACACTTCCGAAATCAGTCGGTAGACCAGGCGTCGGCAAATAAACGCCTGTGAGTGGCGGGGACAAATTATGTTTGTCCAGCATTTAACGTTTTGCTAACACACGCGCGGCGGCGAGTCAACCGGTACGTTCGATTTTGTCGACGGATGACATTGTGTAACGAGCCTTTGTCCGCTAAATGCACGCGATGATTGTCGCTTGACAGTTCATTATTTTGATATTGTGCAGTTTTTCGCTTGTTGCGGAGAAAAAGGGAATAACGGTTAACATATTTAGATAATAGTATTAAATACATAAATGTATTAATTGCGATATTGTAGACTGCAAGTAGCATGACACAACAATGAGATGTTATTTTTCTGGTCAAATACGCATTTTTTACAATTAAATTCTACTCTAAATACTATTATAATGCGTCTAATATTGCATAATAAATATAATATATTAAGCACATCAAGAACCTATGTTTTTCCAATTGATGTATCAATAATTAATTTTAGCCTTCAGGAAGTACTAATAATGCTAAAGATAGATATATTTAGATTTCAGACGCAAATGTAAGTATAGATTTAGATGTCGAGAAAAACAAACGGAAGGGCGCGTGTAACAAGTCACCCTTGGGAAAAATATATGTTTGCTCCCATCGCAAACTGTTGCTGCCGCTTTTGCTTGTACAAATGCAAATGTCACGTTCAGACCACGGCTCATCTCAAACAGTATAACTGAGAGGACACTCCATTATGTTGGCAGGATTTTGCAAAGAGACCAGAGCGTACCACTGCTTCTATTGCTTCAAGGAAAGCACTTGAAAGGGGGTCGTGGATAATCATTTCAATGCTTTTAAATGTATTCACGTGCATTTTGATATCCAAACTATTACTCAAAGAAATCTTATATATTACAATATATTTCAACCGGGACTGAATTTCTCATATTAACTTGCTATATATTTTAATTTTGAACGAGTAACATCTTACATATAAATTATACATTTTTCATTTTACTGAGCAGTTTAATGAAGCTTCACAATAATTGTATACAGTATTATTATTAACACTATCAATTCTTGACAGTCATTTAAATTAGCATTTATATGAACAAGAATTGATGTATGAACGACATGTTCATGTATTGCGATTAATATTTTAATATTGTTACTTATATTGATAAGGATCCGAATATAGGGTTGAAACGTTTATATATTATTGAATATTATTACATTAAATTGCAGAAAATCTAAAGCCTACTCGAGTCTTGAAAACAAGATGTTAATGTTTATTGTATTATGTGAAATTTATATACTGCGTATGTAGTCCCCCCCGCGACGCTGATAGATTTTCAGCATTGACGCATACATATTTACTACCGCAGTAATATCACTTAGTTAAATTGAGAATCAATTTAACCAATTTTTGATGCCTATAGCATCTTATTACTTAATAATATGTTGAAAGACATATATTAAAATTTAATATTTAAAGTAATAATTTAGAATCTGTGAAAAATAAGTTTGTGAAGAATATCATAAGTTGGCGTTTCGTCCCGGCTTCCACTACTGGAGGAAATGTAGTGGGAGCCTACCTTAGACGCCTGGGAAGATGTTACTGATGAGTCCAGTAGTGGAAGCCGGGACGAAACGCCAACTTATGATATTCTTCACAAACTTATTTTTCACAGATTCTAAATTATTACTTTAAATATTAAATTTTAATATATGTCTTTCAACATATTATTAAGATCTAATAAGATGCTATAGGCATGAAAAATTGGTTAAATTGATTCTCTATTTAACTAAGTGATATTACTGCGGTAGTAAATATGTATGCGTCAATGCTGAAAATCTATCAGCGTCGCGGGGGGGGACTACATACGCAGTATATAAATTTCACATAATACAATAAACATTAACATCTTGTTTTCAAGACTCGAGTAGGCTTTAGATTTTCTGTGATTTTTAAATCATACGAGTCAATCATTATTATCTTTCATTATACATTAAATTGAATTTACATACTTCTAACTTATGTCGGCTCTTAATGGCGATTATTTTTTCCTTTACTGATTTATTCACGTGAGCCTTACAAATTATTTTGCATTATTACTTGCTATGTCATTATTGATCAACATGGCTATATAAAATATTAAAAATTTAGTCATAATTTAATCGTACGTACATTTGAATATAAACGAATCATTGTAAGTAAATGGAACAATTCGCAAATCAACCGACTTTGATTCACTTTGAAAACTATTGTAACTGAGATTTCAACAGAATGCATTTAAATCAATGCATCAACTTTGAGTACGATTGGACATACCAAAAAAGCAATTAGAAATACAATGCAACGTTGTCAGGGATAAGAAACTTACGGTTATAAGTTTTATTTACGAAAGAATCCAACGCGTTTATACATATGTTCTTGTCAGATACTGCATTAGAGGAACAAGAAAGCACATACAGGATAAGGCATTTAAAACAGGTCACCTGAATAACTCACTTGTGTTTGACAATAGAAAGAAAAGTGTCAAATAAAAGCTGCTTGGTTTCGAGGGGCACATAATGTGATGACAATAATTGTTTTGCAGGTGGAGGCGTAAAGGATAGGCAAAGGTAAAATCTATTTTTTTTTTAAATGGAATGTTTTTTTTAATTTACATTTTGATATAGCATTTTAAGACGAATACAGTTATCTATAATTGAAGGTCATTCAAGGTCACTGTATTCGTCTTAAAATGCTCTATCAGAATGTAAATAAAAAAACATATTACACTTTGAAAAAACAGATTTGCCTATCCTTTACGCCCCCATCAACAAAACAATTATCGACATCCCATTATGTGCTCTTCGAAATCAACTTTTGTTTGACACTTTTCCTTCTAATAAAAGGTAGTTTCGATATTTCGCATTTTTATTTTTACTGTTTGTGTGTAAAAACCAAATAATATTTCTCGGTTCTATATATATTTGTATTCCGTTATGGAACAGGAAACATGTACGACTAGAAATATTTATCAATTTTAACGTTGGGAGTATTAAAATGTTACACAGAATTCATCCCAGTGAATTTTTGTGATTGCTTGATCCTTAAATTTATTCTCCGTTGGTGGGCCGACTACCGATTTTGATTCTAGAGACCTTCGTGTAAAAATCTGAATACTCGAGATAAGTATGGAGACAATATTCGTGTCTCTTTATTGTAGAATATAGCAATTTCCGTAAATTTTACGTGATCCACTCTATATATACTATCTCTTTGCAATGCTATTGTATTTGCCTCGTGAAAAGACTACGAAGTGTTCAGACTCTTCCTTGAAAGTCTCTAGCTCCATCTATTTTATAGATCTTGTGCGCTGTTAGGAATAGAAGAATAAGTTTTATAATATATATTTAATTCCTTATTTTTCTCCATTTTGTTATATTTATATATATTTGATTAAATGAACAATGAAGCATCAAAGTAGTCGGATTTTTAAAAAATCATTTTATGAGAGTTAACATTATTCACAATTACTGTTGAGAGTATATTTTGCAAAAGCATGAAAGCTATTATAATTTATATAATAAATATATAACGCAAAGGAAAGCGTGCGATTGATAAAAACATTAACTTGCACTGTTGGTACCGTTGCGGAGTCAGAGTGCTAAAGGTATTGTCGTATAAACAGGCCGCGCGTAAAAACCGCTTGTATTCGTTCAGCAGACCCAACATTTCCTTCCCTCTTTCTCCCTCGGTCTTTTTCTCTTTGCCTCTCTCCATCTATCGTTCGTTTAGCTTTTCTTCTTTCCGTTATAGAGAGATCCGCGGTCTTTATAGACAGCTGCACTCACCTCGAGGCAGGGCAGGGGTTAAGTAAACACTCTTTACAATCTCACCCCCACGGCGCACTTCAGTCCCGTCCCTTTTTCTATGCCGGCACCGTCTCTATCCGCGTCTCTCTCGACTCTTCAGCTGTTTCTCTCTCTCTCTCTCTCTCGCCCTTTTCCTCTCGTGGTCGTTACGGAACGCTGAAAGTTGACGCGACCCTCTCATTAACCACCATATTGGCTTTCGTTGTCAACGCTTTCTTGCGCCGTGTCGCTCGCGTTCGTTCCTTCCGTCGCGACGGCTTCGAACTTCAGCTTCGTGTTCGCTCGATAAATGGAAGAACCCCAGGCCGCACATCGCGCTTGTTCTTCGCCGGCGTGATATCGTCGAAGTGCTTCTCAATGAGTTTCTCCCGAGTTCCTCCTATCGACGGGATTGATCGTTTCTCGTTCGCGTAGCCTCAAGATGCATGCACGTGGATTCGCCGGCGCGGAAGTGTGAGCACTTGAACTTGGTAGCTCGTCGTCAAAGCCTATAGCTAAAATCTAAACACTTAACTACAGAACGAGCGCAAATATATACACAAGTGCAGAGAAAATTTCGAAAGTTGTTTTTTCACTGATCATACTGCGTGAAAGTTATTACTGCGTTAAAAGTCATTATTGACACTTACATGTTCATTTTGATAAAATTCTGCGTCTTCGGTGATTTTTATTGATACTATATATTTATGCAGACAATAATTTATGAATAAGGAACGTTAAATCTCTTAGATCGAGATCTTGAAATGGTCGCATTGAGTGACAGATGGAGACACATCCGTAGTAAAATACTTAATACGCTAATAAGAAGAATAATGGAAGGAAAATAAAGTAATACCGATTATACAGGTGTCCCAGAAATGACCGCAAAATTCATGTGCTGATAGAGCGAATTAAACTGAGTTGAAAAGTCTCTTACCATTTTGCAATTTTCGCAATAGTTAATAAGATATTATTGATATTAATTACTAAAAATTGCCGAATTTTGATCTTCAACAATTTTTTACTCAACTACTATCAATTTTACAAAAAAACAAGAGACAATTATTATACTTATTTTCTTCTCATAGAGCTTTAAGAATTTTTTTGAACCTCTTTTTCTCTCATGTTGGTAAAAATAACTACTGCGAAAATTGTAAAATGATAAAGGACTTTTTAACTCAGTTTAATTCGCTCTATCAGCACACGAAATATTTTGCGGTTATTCTGGGACATCCTGTATAAGTAACAATGTATGTGAGACGCAAAGTATTGCAGAAATGCGGTGGTAAAAGTATACGAGTATATTGCGAAAATTTCTATAAACAAGTGTAAAGTTGAGCCGATTGATAACAGAAACGTATATATATATAATAGGAATATAGGAATACTAAACAAATTTTTTACTTGCTGAGTAATATGTGCTCTTTCTACAGTGCAGTGTAAAGAACGTCTAGTGGTGAATAATCTCGATATTAACCCTTACGATACCAACTACAATTTGGTGTCTCATCTGTATGGCTCACTAGAATCCGTTCGTTTTTTCATCTATTCAGAATGATTAAAAAAATCTCAAAAAATTCACTAACATACTTTCAACTTTCTAGAATAAATATTAAAACTTTATTTTGGAAAATATTAAAATGCAGTATAATTTATAATTACCAAAAGATTAATAGAATGTGAAAAAATGGCATTTGATTTAAAAAATTATAATTTTTCATAATAAATGCATATAAAGAAATAACTCCATGGTTTTGTAGTTTAGATATGAAGTTTTGAAAAAAAAAAAAATACTAGAACTTTGAATTCTACAAAAAGTTGAATTATTTGAGCACATGAATATGAGTAATTTTCAACACGGGACAAATAGGAAAAATCGAATTAAAATATGTACTTTTTAACAAGTTTTAATTAAAGAATGTATTTAACATCAATTTTTACTTAATATTAAAAAATATGTTATTAATTTACTTTTTTCTGTGTATTATACAATGTCATATATTCACAACTTGTATGTGAATATATGACATTGTATAATACACACAACGTTTCTTTCGTTGTACTTTGGTTATTAAAAATGAAGTGCAATGCAAGATGCGATAAGGTCAAAGTTAAATTGAAAGTATCCGTAATATGTTTTTTGCGAGCACGAGAATTTTAAGTCGATCGATAGAATGGAAGGAAATCTCTTAGAAAAGGGGAGAATTTTCTCCGCCTATCGAATAGCTCGTAAAGTTTTAACACTCTTGAGCCATGTGAGTCTACGGATAAAATATAATATGACTGCGTTTCTCAAAAGTGACTTTTCCGTCTCCAATCGCTTCGCCGGTTCGAATTCGTTCGATTTTAACGAACAACGGAGGAACTTTGAATCGTAAAACTTCTTTGCTGTATGAGAAAAGAAACGTTATCCCAGTAAGACTGAAATGTTCCAATTTCGCGTAAATCTACGAAATAAATCGATCTTGTCGATTAAATCTATACGATGTGAAAGAATTGAATGTAAGAAAAGCCGTGCATGTGAAACAATTGATGTATAACTTCCCTTCTGCGTATTTGAAATACGTATTTTCATCCCCAGTTCATTAATATAAATATAATATTTATACGATAAAGACGTTGGTGCAGGAATCTGGAATATAAATACAACTGATTGTGTGACTAAATATCTCGATAGAGACAGTAAAACAGCCACGATTTGGTTGATACGCGCGAGTTAAAAATAGATGATACTGTGGTTTCTGCAGAGCGAACGTCGGAATGCAAATCGAGCGGGCGAGAGGCTAGCTCACGGAGATTGACAAAGCGACGCAATCACGATTCTCGGCGGGTAATTAGTTAGCAACGCGCAGCGAGGCTTGATCGCTTTCGATTTTTCTCGCGCGCGCCGCTCGTTAATTACCAACCACGATCGATACGCCACCGCGCGCGAGAGGCGAGAGAGATCACGGGCAACGCGATACAACTAATTTTGCGTATCGCGCCGCGGCTTATTTCCGCGAGATCGTAATAAAAGGACCTGTAATAAATTTAAAGGACCGTGTTAATTGTCCTAACCTATAGCGCTTTAAATGCGCGAAATGCGCGAATAGCGTGCTCGCCACGTTACGTTTATCAATTCGTTTGGTAATTGCGTTGCCCTGAACCGTGTAGAAATTTTATACCTCTGTTATTAATATTACACATTGATGTTATATTATTATTGTATATAGTACATTAGTTAATCTAACGCAGATTACATCTCTCTCGAAACGTACAAACTGTTATCGCGTTGCTAATTTCGTTGTTGCTAATTTGATTAGAATAATATAACTTTATTAATATAACTGTAATTTATCGCACGCGTTGATGGGTAAATCGTGCTAAAGAGTAAATCGGATTTTACATCAGAAACTCGTTCGGAAACTCTTTTCAGCGACTTTAACTTACTCCGCTAATTCTTTTTGTCGCTATAAGAGAGAGAGAGAGAGAGAGAGAGAGAGAAATAGTTACTCTTACGTCCAATTACCGTTTGCGAACGCGCTTTTAACCTTAATCCGACTCATCCTTCACTCTTATTCATTCGTCGGTACGATACTTTTTCATCGCCAGATTGGGCTTTACTCAGTTGCGAGAATATGGGCGATTGGGGAACACCGATAAAGTTTCACAGCGTCAATTTCACGCTCAACTTTATTTTTAGATAGTGAACCAGCAGCTCGTTGAAACAGTTTACTACAATATTTTCTATCGACGTATGCGCGACACGAACGTTCAAAAGTCGAGACTTTTTCTTCAGGATTCTATCGCACAATTTTCGCACACGCAGGTTACAAACACGGGTAATATATATTCGCGATTTTCCGCGCGCGCGATAGAAATTTTACTCTCTCCTACAAAAATCCTCGCCGAGCTCGCTTCAATAGATAGCTCTCGCTAACCCGAGATTAAAAATACGAGTTTAATTAATGCATTCCACATCGCGCGGTTTGAGATAACGCCCCGTTCTCGATAGTTAACCATTCCAGCACACCAGAAATGTAAACGTCAGTTTAATGCAATAACGAAAAACGTGTCGATAGTATTCCATCGAATGTAATTGCAATCACGAGTCAATTTATCTGTAAACACGGTTCCCATCTCGGTCCATTCACGAAAATTCTATTATGTTATTACTTTATAGAGAGAGTAAATATTTTAAATATATGATTTTTATTTAACGCACGTATACACGCTCATATGAATCGATAATGATTCACTACTATAAACGTATCAAACTATATTCACTGTAAAAAATAAAATGTTAATTTTAACTCAAAGACGTTGAGTGGATTTTTTGAGACATGCAAAAATGTTAAAATTAACATTTTTGTGTTAATATGTTAACATTTTTGCATGTCTCTCAGAAAATTCACTCAACGTCTTTCAGTTAAAATTAACATTTTGTTTTTTACAATGTTTGTTACATATATCCAGTGTTGGCGCTTAGATAATTAAAAATTATCTAGATTTAGATAAGATAAATGACACAAAAATTTATCTTAGATAAGATGAAGATGATTAATTTCAATCTAGATAAAAGATGAAATTAAAAAACTTTTATCTAGATAATTTTTAAGATGATTTTGTTTTTAAGTGACTATTAGATAGTAAAACGATTTAAGATACAAAAAATATATTCATATTTTTATAAATCTTTATTTTTTAAGAATAACAATTTTTCGAACATATCATCTGATAAACGGTTTCTATATAGAATTAATATTTGTTATCCGTAACTAAAAAGACGTTCTACTGGCGCTGATAATGATGCTTTATATTTAAAAAAAATTTGTTTAATCTGTGGATATAAATTCAGAATATCTAATTTTTTTGATTTGTTTTCTAAATATGAAAATACTTAAATGTCGCTTTGAATGATTGTTTACATAAAAATTTCTTACAATACTCTTCTACAATCTTAGATAAATTGAAAGATACATTTTTTAAAATCTAAGATGAGATAAAGATAGTATATATTCTTAATAATCTAGATAATTAAAGATAAGATAAAGCCATTTCTTCATCTAGATGATTATCTACAGGGAGGGGCATTTAAAACAGGTCACCTGAATAACTCGCTTGTTTTTGACAATAGAAGAAAAAGTGTCAAAAGTTGCTTGGTTTCGAGGGGGACACGTTTTAGTCATGTTGTTTTTTTTCTAAGTGGCTAAATTAATTATCTAAGGCGCTAAAAAGATATGAAGGTCACCTTTACTTTTTTAAATGGAATTATGTAATTTTTTTTAGATAACGTGATTTCTCTAATTATTTTGCATATAAAAGTATTAAGGTAGAGATACCAAAAAACCAATAGTTTTCGAGATATTTTACACTTCATTTTGATTTGACACAAAATGTTAAATAACTCGTAAACTGTTGACTTTTCGATTATCGTACCTTAATACTTTTGTGAACAGAATAATGAGATAAATCAAGTGGTATAAAAAAAAACACATAGTTGCGTATTTAAAAAATTATCCATTTTGTATACATATTTTTTTTGAAGCAACTATGTGTTTTCTTTATACCATTTGATTTATCTCATTATTCTGTTCACAAAAGTATTAAGGTACGATAATAAAAAAGTCAACAGTTTACGAGTTATTTAACATTTTGTGTCAATTTGTATCAAAATAAAGTGTAAAATATCTCGAAAACTATTGGTTTTTTGGTATCTCTACCTTAATACTTTTATATGCAAAATAATTAGAGAAATCACGTTATCTAAAAAAAAATTACATAATTCCATTTAAAAAAGTGGAGGTGATCTTCATATCTTTTTAGCGCCTCCACTTAGAAAAAAAACAGTGTGACTAAAACGTGTCCCTCTCGAAACCAAGCAACTTTTGTTTGACACTTTTTCTTCTATTGTCAAAAACAAGCGAGTTATTCAGGTGGACCTGTTTTAAATGCCCCTCCCTGTATAGATAATTTTATCTAGATAACGGAAAACACTGCATATACCTATCGTTATATTATTTCTTTATTTTACAAAGATCTTATCTGTTGTAAGCGATGTTGTATCTTCATAATCGAATCGAATGCATCAAAATCAGTATGTTCCTTTTTTTCGCATCGCTTTCACTATCATGGAACCAGGGATGATTTTAATGAGCGACGAATGCTAACTAGTTTCCAACGTATCGACATACGAGGATCGAGCGACGTTCGGCGGTCTCGTCATTCAATTAAATTTCCATCTATCGTATTATTAATCTGCCAACTCACCTGCACGGTTTCTCGATCAAGCACGACGTCTTGTTCAAACAAGCCAATCAAATATCTTGCCGAGCTATCCCGCGGGACTCCACGACTCTTCGCTTCGATAAAATGTCATAAATCACACTGACGTGTATAAGATCGGGAGTATTTATTAATTTAACCGAGAGACGGGCTTCGAAATCCATTATGAGTGGTTACGAGGCAGAATACGATTAGCCACAATACGCGTCCTTCAACAGGGCGATGTCGGCCGTCATAAACTACCATCGACCTAGAAGATTTCCGAACGAGAGTTTCGTTGTTGAAGATGAGGGCGAGTCATGGACCCCCACGTGTGCTCGATATATGGATTACCAGCTGTGCTTGATGCATGATTAATAATTAATCACCTGTTCTACTCTCCATCATCTCACAATCTACCAATCTTACCACGATGTACAATATTACTGCGATAAATCGTTATAATATATATTATTTTTATATACGAACAAGAAAAAAGTAGATGATGATTGTAGTTTGTCGTTAATACGTTCACTGTTGCAAATGTGTATTCGTGAGATACATTTTTCGAGATTAAGAGAGCGTGTGGACGATGAAGGTTGATGCGTAGATGAAATGAATTAAGATCCGAGCATGGGAGAAGTTAATCAACCGCGGGGGACGCGAGCTAGTCCGGTGCTAAAATGAGAAACGAGAGAGAGAGAGAGAGAGAGAGAGAGAGAGAGAGAGAGAGAGAGAGAGAAGTGGGAAAGGGAGGCGAGGGTGCGACAAAAGGGTAATGGAGAGGGAATATATATTTTTTACCGTTCTCCTGCGCCAGCACCGATGCGGATTAACGGCGAAAGTGGATAAACCGGGCGTCAAGGGCTGGGGTACCACCAGCGCAGGGGGGTGGCGGCGGTACGTCCTGCCAATAAAACCAAGGGACGGGGAGGTGGGCCGAGGGTGTCAGTATATCACGTGGCTCTGGCTGGTCGTGTCCAACGATACAGTCCAATATATTATCCAGATAGCCATGCTAATTCAGCTATAGTCCCCCACCGGTTTGCGCGCCTGACCGAGCGGCCTCCGTGTCACACGGCTGCTGCTGCTGTGCGTATATCGTTGTTCCTACACACATACGCACCCGGCGCACGCATTCCCGCTCACATAAACACACACACACACACACACGTGGCAGCGCCACGCATAGATACGTTTCGTCATCCCGATGGATCCAACGGTCTCTCTCCGCATAGTCGTCCTGCGTGGCAGGGATTTCAGGGGGCATTGCATCCTCGTTACACGGTATTATACGATCGGGCGCGACAGGAGAAGATTACGTCGCATCGCGCGCATCGCGCCGAGAGGCCGCGTTTGACCGGAACGAAGATCCGCGCGCTCCTGGGGGTCCATTAATAGGTTTATTCTTGAACGATTACCAATAGCGCGTTTGTTATCTGTCCCGATACCGGAGAATGCAGCGCGCTGATAACGTAATAAGCTGATTGCGCGATCGGTTAGGCATGTGAAGTAGCTGATGGGAGAGTGTAACGAATGGGTTTATCTCGAATTGATTGTAAGGGAGGACGTTTATGTGCGGATAAATAATTCGACCGAGCACGTAGAAAGTATTAGAATATCTCAGTCATATATTTCTCCATTGACATCATTCATGTGGTAATTTAATTTTGTGCCACACGAAATTATGTAGATTGGCAGTATTTTGAAAAATGTATTTTCTATTAGCATATAAACCTTCCTTCCATCAATTATTATCGTTCATCAGTCTCGTATACACTGAGAAAAAAATTCGTTAAATTTTAGTAAATATTTCTCTGAATAGTCCTAGTGGAATATTTATTTACGGTAAATAAATATTTAGATAAATGAAAACAATGATAGTTGAATCAAACTAATGGTTCTTAGATCTAATAAATATATTTTTACATTGATTAAATATTCCGCTAGGACTATTCAAAGAAATATTTATTAAAATTTAGTAAATTTTTTTCACACAGCGTAGAAAAATATTTTATTCATTTAATTTTTATGTTAAAATTATGGCGATCGATAATTGTCGCATCGGTACGTATACGAATTATCGTCGCACTTATACGCGGACCCTGTACCGTTACACCGCGTCGGAAAACTGTCGTTTCATTCGCTTTGAACTTCTAATTGAAGGTGCTCGCACGTAACAAAGTCCGAAATACAATTTTGCCGATTTCGGTGTGTTGCGCGCGAGAATGGACGTTATCCAATTTCGTTACTCCAGCGTTCGTATCGCTTCGTATATCGAGAGAGGGAACTCTTCTAGAAAATAATATTACGCTACGTTTTGCAACCGCGAGAAATGTTTTGAAAATTTTCGATGGCTAAAAGGAGTGTTAGATGTGCGGTAATAATTCATAAATTATTGACCTGCTGAATTCTTGCCTCGCGAAAGATTTCACGTTCAATTTTTCACAGTTAAGAGAGTGCAAGAAAGGAACGATTTATTATAGAGCGTTTAAAAAAAAAAAACGTTATAAATTGTTAATCTGACGTTGTATTAGAAAGGGATAACCATGGAAGCACTGATAGATCAATGAATTATTTTTTCTCACTCCTTCTCCTCTTGGCTTCTCTTTCTCTCGCATAATATTTCCTCAACCTCCGGTTTAAAGGAATTAGCGCTCTTAAAGCGACGAAACATCCTCGTGTTACACCTGTCGTCGTGCAGTAAACTGGTTCCGACGGAGATACAGGCGCGTTTGCAACGGTCTCAATTAGCCTGGCTTCGCAGTTCGTTAGACCCTTTAAAACCGGTTTGCAGCGCTAAATGTTTTCAGTGACGGGGAGCGCGCGAACGCACACACGCACACCTACACGAACGCGCTCACCCAATACACGTGTAAAAACGCACGTAGAAAGGATGAAAAGCAAGCGGAATGAAGGAAGTGAACCAAGGTCGTTTCCAAGTGAACGAAATTGCGTAACGCGAGACATCGAGGGGCGGTAACTAGTTTAACCTGTGAAATTTAGTATGGTTTATTCCGGTGGCGTGAAAACTTATATTCTCTTACCTACCTGGTATTAAGATCGTGTTCTGTCGTATAAGCGAGGCACATAAGACACATAATGTCTCTTCGATATTTATGAACACGATGATATTATTTTGCATTTATTTATGAACTTTGATTTTTAAAACAATAATAATAATAATATCAAACGCTCGAAAAATTTAAAAAAACAAAACATTAAGTAAACGACCAATACGAGCATAAAAAGTTGAAAATGAGTAATTATAAGCAAACTATACAATCAATGCTTTTGTTCTAATTTAATTTATAATATAAAATTGCATACAATAATATATATTGACAAACGTTTCAGCTTCACAGAGCCTTCTTCAGCGTAGAATAATAATTTTCAATCGTTATTTGTAATGGAACATATACTTACTTCGGTATAAATTTTCTATATAAGATCTTGATTTTACAACCTTCTTATGATGTTATTCCTCTTTTCAATTCAGAATTCAACTACATCAATCCAGTTCGTCATATTGCAATCCAATAGAATTTAATCGTTAAAATGCGAGAAATTCAATTATGTCAAAAACAATATTGTCAACCATTGAAATATCTTTCCAAAAGAAGAAGAACAAAGACATGTTGGTATTTCGAAATGATATTAACATATGTATGTGAAGCTGAAACGTTTGTCAATATATTGTATGCAATTTTATATTATAGATTAAAAAAAAATTAGAACAAAAGCATTGATTGTATAGTTTGCTTATAATTACTTACTTTCAAACTTTTTATGCTCGTCGTATTGGTCGTTTACTTAATGTTTTGATTTTTAAATTATACAAGAATAATACAAGGATGAGACGAGAAAAATATTTTTTCCAACGAAGTACTCTTCTTTAATACGTATAGAGGATAGAATGGATTTTTTAATGTACTAGAACATAACAAGCGCGCGCTTCGCGCGCGCCATTAAAATTTCCATTTAATAAAAAATGACATAGTAAAGCGTAAATTTTTATTTACACTTAATTTTCTTCTTTTTTTTAACATCTTAAGATGGTTTTGAATCATCGACATCTAGAATGGACCGCTGATGGTAATAGTAATCAGTAGTTATCAGTAAATAGAGAAAGAACGATCATATTATTTCTGCCTCTCCCTCTACTCGTCTTTCTATCCCCACCACTACCATCAGCGGTCCATTCTAGATGCCGATGTTTTGAATATAAGAATCGAGACTATAAATATTGATCTATGACTATTGGCTTTTTATGGACTTTTTTTTGTTAATCATCCATATTCATTGATATTCTTAGCTGCTCTGATAGAGGCTTATAGTTATGCTTACCAGATACAAATATTTTTCTTAGAGACATAAGATGTATTAGTAAACATAAAATATTAATAGCCTTTGCATTTTCAAAGTCTAAAGTTATCAACTCATAGATTGGAGATATTTATAAAGTTTTCACTTTCCACTATTTTTGATAAATTTTTGTCTTCACATTGTTTCAGATTTTTAAAGCGAACTGAGTAAAGGCCATCACACGTACAAAAATTTTAGTAGTAATCGTAAGGTCTTAAGGAGGTTCTATCGTTAGGGCAAGGTGACTAGAAAAATATGAAAAAATATAAATATTATAAACATGGAAATGGCATTGTAAGAGTCAAACGAAAAGAAAATTAACAACAAATTAATACATATATTCTCAATCATTCATAAGAAAATCTTGTGCGTAGTTAAATATATAACTGAAAAAACAATAGAATGAACATATATTAATTAAAAGATTGTAATCTTAAATTCTAAGAATAAAAATTAACGAAGCGCAAAAACATACCAAAAAATTTGCAAATCTATACGTGAAAATATTAGTTGGTCCGTGTATCCATATATTTACAAAAATAGTCATAATGATAAATGTCACACAATAAGAAAACAGTGAAAAATTTTTTTCTTTAAAAAACTTATGTCAGAAATATTACAAAAATTGTCGAAGTACATCTTGAGATAAATATAAATATTGTTCTTTAAAAGTAGCTAAAGCCCTAGGTAAAGTTTTTAGGTAGGGTTGCCGACTTCAAACTCAGGAAAAACGCTTTTGAAAAGTCCGATTAATACACATGTCTTATGGGGGATATGAAAAATTCATTAGTTATAAAGATATATCTTTTCAGAATGTGTCAAGAAGTAAATAACAAACTGATATATTGAAAGTGTAGGATCTCGTTTATCATTTAAAGCAAAAAAAATAATACGTTGCCGAAGAAGTGAATGAGATATTTAATAAAGAAGTTGTAAAAAGTGTATAGATTATAACGCTTCTGCTGTCGCGAGCTCACGCGCATGCGCTTCAGAGCCTCAGAGCTTACTACTCTCTTCAACCAAGCCTTGTATTTTTTACTTAATAAATAATATACATTGTGTACACTTCAAATTAATCAATTTAACAGTCATCTTAAATAAAATTATAATTTTAGAAATAAGATTTATGAGTGTTAAAAGCAGTTTTTTCCACACTTTTCCGTAGTCCTCATTTGACGTCGGAATACCGATAGAGCCTCCTTAAGCAAATCGGTCAATCACAATTTGGCGTATTAAAATGTGAAATCGTAATCTTGATTGTGATTGGTTGATTTGCTTAAGACCTTACGATTACTACTAAAATTTTTGTACGTGTGATGGCCTTAACACTTTTCAATGTTTTATTATATAAGTAAATGTATATATAATTTAAATCACATTAAATTAATTGTTAAAATATATAAATATTATATATATATTTATGTATTATATATACATATATAAATCAAATTGAAAATATGTACATAAACGGTACATTTTTTCTTAATTGCAATTGTATTTTGTTTTAAATTAATTACGTCTTTGAGAAGAATTAAGTAAATTATGTAAAAAAATGTATGCGTCATTTAGAAAAGTAATACTGGCTCAGAAAACATATACATATTGCTACATATAGCTACATATTCCAAATTGTAAGTAGCTTTTTAAATAACATTTTACATAATAATTTTTTGACTTTAAAACATTTTTTATACAAACGTTAATAATTTGACAAAACGTGTTAATTGTTACATGCTTCTCTCCTATAATGTTGAAAATTTTAAAACTGAGGAATTTTTTTATTACATTTCCAGCAAAAAGTGATAAAAAAAATGACAAATGTGACGTATTTTTAACAATTGTAGCAATTTGTAGGAAAGTCGACAATAGCATTTAAATTAATCTTTCGAATAAAATTTTTTCTAAATTTTTATTTTTACGTATTTATATTTTATCTTTATCAGGAGACGCGGTAGTGTCTCCGGCCATGTTCAAAAACTGAAAGACGCTACGGGACAATTTCACCAACGTCGGTTAAGCTAACCGACGGTTAAAGTGTCAACCGTGATTGGTTCATTCTGGTCAAAGACAAATGCGATTGGATAAATTCCATTGGAATTAACCGTTGGTTAGTCTTAACCGACGTTGGTGAAATTGGCCCTACAAGTCTCTTATCCCGAGCCACCAAGTTCATTTTTGGGGGGTGCATAACTACTAAAATATAAAAAATTTTGAAACGAACGTTATATGTCCTGAAAGGCGGCATCGCCACGAGTAAGCCAAAAAAATTTTAAATCGGTCAAGCCGTTCTGGAGATAAAAGCGGTCGAAAAGTGATGATTTTAATGAAAAATTAAGAAACGTCTCCCTTCTCTGTCTGTCTGTCTGTATGTATGTCCGTATGTGGACAACGAAAAATTTTGGCACGGGAGAATCAGGGAATTGACACACTAAATGACCCATTAAACGGAGTGGAAATATCGTCTGCGGAAAGTTGGTCCGTTAGTGGCGGTCGAAGTAATTAAACTGAAAACGTGTCAAACGGACGTTTGTAATGTCAGCATTAACGCGAACACGTTTCTCACCGCGCGCGAGCAATAAAACTTCATAACTATTTCATAAACACAGATAGGTGGATTGTGCGAGAGATATCGATATAATTTATTTTTCCCGCTTATTTCCCCGGGGATCTGCCTTCTCTCGCCTAGATATCGAGACTCCTCCGACCGATAGTCAGTTTTTTCGCTTTTCCGCACGCCTACCTTTTTTCAAACTGAAATGAATTTATTTTTCAATAGGATTGCATACATAGTGAAAGCTCTCGTGCATCTGCAATTGGACGTCGATTTGTGGATAAGTGATTTGTGAAATATATGTATTCGTGGAACGCATTTATTGGTGGTTCTCGCATTCATTTTTCTATCCTTTTACGTCGTATTTTGTAAATGCAAATAATGTATTAAATCGAGACAATCCGAAAATTGTTTTGCGGTTCGCATAAATTTAGTATTCGTAATTAACAAGTACAAATGGTAGACGCATAATTAATCGAATGCTGACAAAAGCACGTAACGTATAATTCGTGCGGGACCGTCGAAACACCAAAAATTCCACGCGAAAATGCTTCTTCGGCGTGTCTGCCATCCATTCAGGTCGACGATATTGCGCTCCCTTACTACGCAGAATTCTTAATTAAGCACGCTACGATTTGCGAGGGTCTTTGATTTCAACGATCGGCCCTCCCTCAGCAATAAAGCCGCGACTTGGCTCGAAGTTGAGAGAGAAACCCCCCTACCTTTCTCACTCTCTCTTAGTGCGCGAGTATTTTCGCGCAAAAGTTAAATCCGCGCGCACCGCGTATACTCGAGGGCTACCTCGAGCGTACATTATTTCATTAACCGTGCTTTCCTCATCGACCTGCGCCGTCCTCTACCTTCAACCTCATCGTTACCACCACTTTCGCAGGCGGTGGTGTGGACGGCCCCTGTTCCCAGCATTGAGAAAACGTGCCATGGACATGGCCGACGTTGGTGCGTAATAGCGTCACAAGAATGAAACCAAGGAGGGCGGCGAGGATAAGGTAGACCAACCGCTTCGCTACCCCAGTCTAACCAGCTCTCTCTCTCTCTCTCTCTCTTTTATATTAATTAATTTGCTCGAGAGTTTTAACGACTTATTGCACTTCAATTAACTCATTTTAAATTACATAATCCCCACATCTCAGGGGTTAGAAACGGGTACTCGCGATAAACTATAATACTCTCGTTTCTACAACACCATATTATATGTATAAAGTGCAGGATATAAGCTTGTATAATTTGATGTATTTCCTATACGGCCAACTGATTTCAGTCCAAAGTAACATTACTAATCGTCTATTTCATCAAGTTATATAAAACTAACATGAACAGCAGCTTAATATCTATTTATCAGACGAGAAATCGAATTGACTAATAAAATGTAAAAAAATTAAAATTCAATGATTAACTTTTTAAATTGCAGCAATCTTATTTCTCGAATGCAATAAAATATATTGGCTCTCAAAACTCACTAATAATTACTGGTATCGATTATTTAAATATTATTACAATTCACAAAAGAAGCGATATAGCTTCGTTCTTGGTAATTACCTCCAGAACGATGTACAATACAAATCAATAATTTCGAGTTTACGCGGAGAGTAGAGAACAAACTGTTATTCAGGGGATCATGCGGCAAGATCCTCGGAAACATTTCAAAAAGTTGAGAATCGAGACGGAAGCTCGCATAGAAAGTCAGAGAGCTCGTTGCCGCGGGGGTGGCAGACCGCGACCGATCTGAAAGGAACGAGCCTGAAGTTTGCGGAGGGGAGCCCCCTGGATCGCCTGGAACTCATTCGTAAACGAAGATCGATCCCGCCCGTAATTACAATTCGAACAAAGTTATGCCGGCTCGGAGCGGCGCGGAGGATGTGTCAAGTATTTAATCAGTGCCGGGGCCGAGAGTCTCTGCGTGAGACAATGGGATGGCGGCCGACTCTCTTATACGAAGCTTGTCCTCACTTCGTCGCGACATCCCTTGCCCTAGCGTTCCGTCTACTATCCAGGACTACTGCAGGTGCAATTATGTCGACCTCGTTTTGGAACAGCTTTACTTCTCTTTCCGCGCACTGTACTTTTCATCTATAATCCCCCCTTCCCCATCGAATATCTTGCATACTTTTCACGTCCATCTCGTATTTTTATCTCTTTTTTTTTTTTTTCCGTGTAGTGTCTTACTTCTTTCGTATTCGACGTGTTAGGAACGGCGGGTAGTGTTGTATAATAAATCACATACACACTAGTTGCAGTATTCCAAAAAGAGAAAAAGAATTTATTGTAAGTAATGAGTTAATTACAAGACACGATGCGCACGACAGAAAGCGACGACACGAAGTGAGTAAGCTTGTCGAAAGCGGGGACGCGTACGTGTCGAAGAAGTACGAGAGAAAAAAGATTCGCTCGGGTTCTCAGGTACAAGGCTCAATAAATTTTTATCCATTTGCTCTACA
This sequence comes from Cyphomyrmex costatus, assembly GCF_001594065.2. Taxonomy (NCBI): domain Eukaryota; kingdom Metazoa; phylum Arthropoda; class Insecta; order Hymenoptera; family Formicidae; genus Cyphomyrmex; species Cyphomyrmex costatus. The sequence goes on along the minus strand of NW_017275294.1, from coordinate 121,975 downwards.
AAAAATACATTTCTTACTGTATTCAATTTTTTTATACTATTTACTAAAAAAAAGTGAGTAACCTGTCCAATTTTTGTCGCTTTTAACATTCTACCATCGCCTACTTTTACATTTATTGGTACTTTCAGCTCTACAAAATCATCATAGTAACTTGCATTGTTAATTATGTGGTCTGAACAGCCACTATCCAAGACCCATTCAATTTTATTTTTGCAGTCTCTTATTTCGTGATTGTAATTTTCTACACAAAGGACCTCAGTATTAAACGCGCTTCCTTCGTTATGATTGTTACCGCTATTCCCGTAGTAGGCTCCGACGTCATCACGCTGTTGTTGTTG